>NC_142527.1:12312700-12445200 GCF_964205215.1 Stylophora pistillata | reverse complement strand
GTAACTGACGTAGTGTGCTGATGGGTTTGTGGGCGACACGGATATTGAAGGGTAGTAAGATGTGCGAGATGTTTCCAGACATGCCTTTTATGTACAGTATGGTTGCTGTAGTTGTAGGGGTTGCGGTGTCGTTTGTTTCGGTAGTGGTAGTGGGTTGGTGAGTGTTTCGTCGGATGAAGTCGTTGTTGTAGTTGTTCTTCGTAAAAACACAGAGAAGGTATTTGTTCTCGTTGGAGAAGCTGTCTGTCCAGTGGCATACTAGTTGTATGCGTCGTGTTAGAGTTCTGATAGTTGTGGCTTTGTGTGATGTACGGTTGTAGGATGACTCGTCTAGTAATCTGTTGGTGTGTGTCGGTTTCCTGTAAACTGTCGTCCGTAATGAGTTGTCGTTGCGGCTTACCAGGCAGTCTAGAAAAGAAAGTTTGTCATTTTCTTTGACTTCTCTGGTAAACTGTATGTCAGTGTTTTGTTCATTTAGGTGGTGGTGGAATGCGTCAATTTCGTCGTGTCGAACGGCGGTGAATGTGTCGTCATAACGTAATCAAAGCAGTATCGTTTGTCGGCAAGTCGAAAGGGCGCATTCCTCGATGTTCTGCATCACAATTTCTGCTATAACCCCAGAAACTGGAGACCCCATGGCAGTGCCGTTTAACTGTTTGTACTGTTTACCGTTGTATTGAAAGTAAGTAGATGTTAGGCAAATGTTTAGCAAGTCCATAATGCCGTCTGTCGGTAGCGGTAGTGGGTCGGTAGATTGTCGGATTGCAGTCTGAGTGCACTGTAATGCCAATTGAAGTGGAATACTTATGAACAGTGATTTCACATCAAATGACACTAGTTTGTAGTCGTCGGGTATCTGAACAGTCTTGGTAGCGTTAATGAAGTCTTCAGTGGATTGTAGTTTATGTCTGGATTTGTCGGTTAGGAGTTGTATTATTGTCGTCAGGTACTTGGATAGGTGATATGTGGGAGAGCCACAGAAAGAAACAATAGGTCACATTGGGAAACCAGGTTTGTGTAGTTTCGGCAAACCGTAGAGTCTCAGTGGCTGTGGTGCCAAGCACCTCAGTGGATAGTACGGTTGGGTGTCAAAGGCATTCATTTTCTTGAGTGCCTCCAAGCCTCCTACATCGGAGAGATTGGCAGAAACCTCACAGCAGGACTGACTGAACACAGACGGGCGACGAGGAAAGGTGATGTCAGCAATCACATTGCTGAACACCATCGACCTACCAACCACAACATTGACTGGTACTCTGCGCAATGCCTAACCTACAGCACTGACCAATTTCAACGACTGACTCTGGAAAGCTGGTTTACTAACTCTGAACAGACTCCCCTAAACAGATGTCAACAACTACCCGCTCCATACAAATGACTCATTCACGACATAAACATCACAAACGACCGAAAAAGAACAACCTAACGTTACCGACAGATCGAAACAGACCAATCACGACTGCCTTACGTCATTTGAGTCTTACAGCCAATGACATTACGGCAAAACCAACCGATCATTTCACACAAACTGGAATAAGAACATTCTACTGACAACAATCATTCACTTGAATCTGATGATGACTTCCTCACAGGTTGTCAAAACGTCAGTCACTACCACCGACAATAGTTCTTCTCAGGACTACACTCACCCGGACGATCAGACTACACCTTCAAAACATATTATATTCCTGCGTTTCACTGAAAACAACATGCAACAATCATAAAAAAAAACATCCACGAGGCTCGTAAGGGTATAGCCGCAACTTGTGTCGGTTAAAAGTACTAACAGGTCTGGGCATTCATCATGAGTGCAATAAATTCAGAGATTCCAAACAAATGTTTAAGGTCTAAGTGGATAAAACTTGTCAGTTTAAGAACTGAACAATCATGCAGCATCAACATATCAGAAGTGAGGAAATTCGTGAAATAAAGCAATCAGTAGCCATCAGAGTAGGATCAACGAAAATTAAAGAATCTAGCTTACAACAAATCTTCGTTACAGCTTCTGAAATAGGCAGGACTGTATTAAATTAATGAATAGAAAGTACTGAGAATATTACCATCAGTTAGCTCACCTCAACGCATCTTGAATTGTCTACTGTCAAAATGATTATGTTTCCAGAGGGTTTGACCACCTTCACGGAGATATGGTGTTGTTGTGTGTGAAAGAAAGTATTGTCTTTAACAACTGATTGTTACAAGTAGGTCGCTTGATTAATTTTCTTAGCAATTTTTTTACTTTTGCATAAGGTTCTTTCTTGACACGCTTATTACTTTTCAACGATAAAAAACAGGGGGACACCGTGCTAGTGCTTCAGTTACTTGTTATTTAAGCCAAAAAAAAAAGGGTGTTTTTAAGACGCTATAGTGTTTCTATGGTAAGCTGTTATTTCATGCGAATATAAATTGGAAGTTGGGACAAATCAAAACAATAGAGCTTGAAAATTCTGGAAACCTGAAGCAGCCACCTCAATTTGACCTTTCTGCAAATACTACAATTCAGACTCCGTGTGGTCCCATTTTGTCCAAACCTTCGCTTTGTGTTAGAAATCTCGCCATACATAACTCACCTTAAGCTTAAATCTAACCCAGATACAGCTGTTTACGGAAGTATATATGAAAAATATGGGATACTCTGATAGAAAGTACTTATTATAATAATAGAAAGTACCTGTGGAAAATTATTATATTCGGAAACAGTATATTCGGAAATAGCAAATCCAACTGCTTCTATTTCTGCTGCTGCTGCTGCCGTTGCGTGACCAGCTGCTGGTGGTGTTACTGCTACTGGCGATGCAAGCACCTGTCGGTACAATTAGTTTGTATCAATGTAGAGCTTTGCACTCAAAAAGAAGAAAAACAAATGTGGGCGAATCTTTCTCAAAAATAAATGAATCTGGTAAATATTCTTATTTTGTGGATCGAAGCTTGCGGGAAAAAGGTTGGATGGTGACATTAAGTTATTGCAGAATGTCACTGTTGAATAATAACAAAAATAACTGTTATACCTCTTTCTGTGCATCAGCTGTTTCCTGTAACATAATAAGTATAATGTTAGCCGTAAGCTTAGTTTTGAGTAAATGCACCTTTTTCATCTGAACAAGTTAATTGTAAACAAAATTCAAGTGCATTGTAGATAATGTAATTAATATTGGTGTTAAGCACTGACATCCTGTAGCCTTTTCAAAGAATACTTCAGGGATGCTTGTAACGCTGCATCTTCTTGTTGTTGCAATTCTCTTGTGTCCTCTAACTTGCCTGTCGTTAAATAAACTTCCAATGAAATATTGCTAAACACAGTGCCATACCATGCAATTGGTTTTCAAAGTAGCTACTGGTATATGTATCACTGCTATTCAGTGCATTTTAATAAGTGACTTTGTCATTTCAAAACAGCATGCAATTATGTCATTATTAATTCTTACTGTCAAATACCAAAATAAGAGAACAACCTGCATATTTAGGATTCCGTATAATTTATTATATGTATATTGGAAACAACTTCCATTTACTTTACTGCATAGAAAAGGCTTGACAAGTTGTTTTCCTTTTTTAACAACCCAGTGAGTGAGTAATTACATAGAAGGAAGTCAAAATATGTAGTCTACTGTAAGTATACCTGTGTGAAGAGATGGCCTTTACATGATGGAGGTTCACTGTGGTGTGTCTCATCATCTCTTCTGCTGTCAATTTATCTCCTAGTGATAAGAAAATTGGATCATTAACTTATTGAGGCTGGTCCGCTTTCTCTGAGAAAACATGAGGCATGCATCAATAACATCGCATACCATACTGCCATGCAGCAATGACTTGACGTTTGGTAACACCAACTTGTTGTAAAATCAAGACATGGGCACCACTCAGGGGACGTGGATCTTCACCAACACGTTCAAGCATTTGGGACACACAAGGTGATCTCTTGTGTGCCACAAAGACCAAGCAGCAGCCTAACACTGTTGATAGTTCTGTATCCTCGTTAAGTGTCCTTCAGAATAAAAGGAATATACTTTAATCTGTACTAAGAAACAATACAAGACTGGCGAAAGACTTAGATCTAATGTTTGGGAACTAACTATAGAGTCACCAAAGTTTGTGTCTTAAGGATGAAAGAAGGAAGAAACATTTACATCATTCATCCATGAATATCAATTCTTACATGAAGTGGAATACTTCGCAGATAATCTAAGCTCAAGATAAAGACATTTACTTCTGGCATGTTCTGTTTTGTAAAATTTGAATGAATGATTATTTGTTTGATAGTTTTAAGCTTAAATTACCTGGTGACATTGACACTCTCATCACTCTCTCATCACTCTCATCAAACAGGATCACCACAATTGGTGTCAGGTTTTGGTGACTCTTTACAACAGCCTAAACAAAATCCAAGGTTTAAATCAAATATAGTTGTTAAAAAGAGTATGTATATAACACTGCAAGATAGAAAACAACTATGCACAGACAAACACTTTCAAACATCTCGCCAAATTTGTCTCTTCCTGAGTACATAAGCAAAATCCTTGCCTGGTCAAACGTAAATGGGCATGGGGTCCACATTAATCTTCTCCCAAGGAGGAGGTACAGCAGTTGGACCTGCTGTAAGGGTCCTTCAATTTCTGTTATCAAAACAATTTTTCAATCAGTTAATCAGACCTTTACAAATAAGAACAACCTTTAATCATGATCTATGGTGACATTCAATAAGCCTTTTGCAGCTAGAGGTCACGTGCTTGGAAACCCCATAGCAACAGCTTGCTGGACTGCAAGCATTCCAGTAAACAAAAGTGCTATAGAGGTCAAGCACGTGTGGTTTCAAACAAAGGTTTTAAGCGTTTTAGATACTTAGTTTTTTTTTAATCTTGTCATTATCGTCAAGTATCGTACTGAACCCTTTTCAAACGCTCGCTTCAGGAAGCTTTGCGGATGCAAACGCTCGTCGCCATAAATCACAATGGCGACTTCGCAAGGTATGTGTAGTGAACAATAAAAATAGAACATTACGTGTTTAAACTATTTTGGTCGAAAACTACTAGGAAACAAAAGTCTATTTAATAAAAAAATTATTTGCAAGGAATGAAGACCGTAAATTCTCAAACAAGGACATTTTAGTAACATATGATCAAGAGACACAAGACATTTCTCGCCTTCCAGTGGGTTTTAACAACCAAATTAATTACCCCGATGTCTGCCCTCTATCACCAGAGAGAGGTCAAGCATTTTGCAAGTATCATTGTGGAATGGCTATGAGAAATAATATTCCCCATGGATTACATGCTTTTGTTGAATACTGTGCCATTTCAGGTAATTTATCAACCTGTTGAAATGTTCGAATTTTTTCTTAGTTAAGCTAATATTTCATGATAGACTTGACTGATGATGTCAAGGGAGTAAAGCTTCTTTTCTCATTTCATCTGCAATACAAAGTTGCACCCACCAAATTACTCATAATAACTCATACTGCTTAAGGGTTATAGTTAAGGAATGATTCAAAACATCAGAGGATGACTAACTCAAGGAGAATTTTTACAGCAATGCACCTGGAAACTGCATTTGCAATTTTTAATTTTCCTTTTTTTACATTTTAAGTTAATTGAAGTATAATCATTTGAAGGTTTTATTGCAAAGTTTCTCTTTAATCTATATTACCATTTATCAAGGACCTCAAAATATAACGCTTATCTTTGTTTTTTGACATGTTTTGATCAACCTTAAGATTGGCGTTAGAGCTGTTGTTTACATCTCTATTAATTCATTTCTCTTTCTTAGATAATAGCAGAGGAGATAACAAATCAACGTATGATAAAATCGAAGAAAAATTAAAAGCTTGCTCTCAGTCGGAGGGCAAATTTGAACAAGTTGATGCAATAACTTTCCAAGGTTTGTGATAGCTCCATTTTGTGTTTTAAGCACTTTTTGATATAAATTTGATACATTTTGTTTTTAACTAGTTTTTATTTTTCAACAGGTACTAGACAATTCATTCGCTCAAATGCAAAATTTGTGAACGAGTGTGCTGAGCCAATTCCTAAATTATGCAATAAGGACACTGGTGGGCTTAAGACTTTACATAGCTGGTCCAGAGGTGTTTTTTGGGTTGTAAGTGGTGGTGGGCACATAGACTACTGGCAACCACTCTATAGGTAAGTTGTAAGGCATGTCATTATTTTGGTTTTCCTTCTCTTAATTTTGTGTGCCATTTGTGTCTCCAATAGTTATTTTGAACTGTATCCTGGTGTGCCAGTATGTTCTAAGCCCATGAATTTGTTTCTGTTCTGTTGGATTTCATGAATAACTCAATTTTGCTCATTTCTTACTTAACAGGTCTGAGTCACCTCCTCAAGCTTTTTTAATATTGATTTTGTGGTTGTATCGGAAGTTTAAACCATTGGTAGATAAGGGGTTGCCATCACATGAACTGGAGGAGAAAATGACAAATACAATATTGGCCTATGACAACATGTGCCATGTTGACGGACTGAAAGTTGCTGCAAAAAAGCTGCCCTTTTCACCCCCATTAGATAAAGTTTGGACATCCGTCATCAAGGTAATTGACAAGTTGCACATCTGTAATCACAAGGATGCTAAGTGTAAGACCGTATACAATCCAGAGGGAAAAGTACCAGAAGGTTTTAACACTATGGCTGCAGAACAAACTTTTGCCTGGGGCAGTAGGCTTAAGCGAATAATATGTGCCATGCCTAGACTGCACCAGTTCTTCTACTTGCATAGGGCTGTGAAACATCGTAACAAGTACACAGAAAACTGTCACAAGTTAAGCAAATGCCCTCTTCTTTCAAGGCAGTCTAATCTCTAAGTTGGCAGGCTGAATTTGTAGAGAAGGCTTAAATTAGCTCAATTGAGCTCAAGAGCAGTTTTAAGCCACGTATGTCATATTGTTATGAATGTTGAGTATTATCAAATGAGACAGGTTGATAACGTTACTGTTTTCATTTCATTTTGAAATAATGTGGTAGTTACAAACAACGTTTGGAAGAAAACAAATTCATCTATATTAAGGTTGAAAAAAAATATGCTGACTAATTCAGGTAGCAATTGCTTTCCATGACTTAACTAATGATGCACAAATAACTTAATTCTTGTGGGCAAACTTGACATTTTTGGGTAAAAGAAGAAAGCTTTGTGTAGTTGTTTGAATGTGTACCCTGGTCCACCTGTCATTAACAAGACATGTAATAAGCAAATAATTTTCTTTAAAAGATTACCATATTAGAACAGTAACCATATTAGTTAAGCCATGGATGAATACAAGTTAGCTTTCTTTACCATTTTTCCTTTGATAACATCTGTCAAAGTGGGCAAAGTAGGCTTCACTTTAATTTTTTTTCCCAAAAAAATTAATGATGTTTGGTTTTGGCGATTGTCCAATGAACACACATATCTGTTCATGTAAATAACAAATGAAGCTTAAAAACAAATATTGTCCGAGATTACTCCCGATGCTGGTTCACAATCAAATGAGGACTGTATATTTCCAAGCTATAAAATGCGTTTATTCGTAGATTCACAGCTCTTTACAATTCCGTTCCGTTCTGATACGTTCTAATTCGTTCTACTTCGTTAACCTCTTACAACAATGTCTTATATACACAAGGAAATACAAGAATGTTGCGGTTGTAACCGCTAAACTTAGTCTTAACTAGTTACAAGCTTTCTTTGTTTGTTATAATCAAGTACGTGATCTACTTTTAGCCCATATGTGCTACATGCAAATGTCACGCGCAATATGTGACATTACCGCGAGAATTAACGTTGCGTGATACAAAGATTAAAATAAACTATTATTATCGGACACACTCCCCCCCTTGACCTGTCAGGGTCAAGCACAATTTGGTAATCACAGTCAGTCGCACTAATGAAAATATAGCCAATTAGTGATCGAGCATGACTCGTGTTCTCCAACGCGAATCCAGTGCAGCTGCCCGCCGTGGGACTTCCCTCCCCGAAGGGGTTTGTTTGACTGCATTTCCCACCGGGTTTATGTTACCCTCATCAGATTCTCTCGTCACACTACACACCTCTAAAGGATACAATTTCTGCACGGCTCTGTTGACAAAGATGGGTTTTCCCTTAGTGATTAGTTTCAATTTAGCACCTCTTACCTCGCCATCTTTGCCTGCAATCAGCTCTAAAACCTTCCCCATTTTCCAGTTACTCCTCTTCACATTGTCTTCGTGCACTAAGACCACTTCACCTTCACTTACATCGCTTCGACCTTCCTTTTTACCACGGTGATGCTCTCTCAAATCTGTGAGATATTCCTTTCTCCACCGATTCCAAAAATGAATCCTCAACCTTGCGAGGTACCTGAACCTTCTGAGAATGCCTGTCTCACTCTCCTCTTCATCGTTTCTCGCCTCCTCCGGCAAACTTAGCAACCGACGTCCATATATCAGGTGAGATGGTGTGAGCATTTCAGCTCCAACTTCGTCATATTCATACGTCAGGGGACGTGAATTCAAGGTTGCTTCTACTTCGGTCAAGACAGTCAATAATTCGTCTGCATTCAGCTTCGCATTTCCAAGAACCTTTCTGAGGCAACGTTTCGCTGTTCCAACCATTCGTTCGTAGAATCCGCCCCACCAAGGAGCCCGTTCCAAAATAAATTTCCAGTCTATTCGATTGCTCTCTAAGTGTGCCCTCACCTCTTCGTTGTCATACAATCGCTTTATCACCTTCGCGGATGCCTTGAAAGTCTTGGCATTATCTGAAATGATCAAAGATGGAACCCCTCTCCTCGCGACAAATTTTCGTAAGCAACGTACAAACGTAGTCGCCGTAAGGTCAGCAACCAAGTCTAAATGAACCGCTCTCGTTACACAGCAAGTGAACAATGCTAAATAACACTTCGCCATTTCTCCTGTCTGGGACTTGACGAACAACGGACCAGCAAAATCTATACCTACCTTCGAAAACGGTGTGGACTCTCTAACTCTGAAGTCTGGCAGTGCTGCTACAGGTGGGGATTTAAAGGGTTTTCCCTGCGCCTTCTTGCAAGTCACGCACTCCTTCAAAACCTTCTTTACAGCCTGCCTACCCTTCGGCACCCAAAACCGCGACCTCAGCTTGAAACCACCAAGCGCGAGCCTTGTCTTCGCCTTGTCATGCAATTCACTGGCGTCTTGGGTGGTCTTGTCACCGGTAACGAGATCGTCAACGTAAAAGCTCCTCTTCATTACACGCACGAACTCTGGGTCGATTTCGGTAAATGCGTCCAAATGGTACTGGAGGGTAGCATTCAGCAAGAAGGGTGAACAATTTACCCCGAAAACAACCCGACAGAACCTGTAAACCACCGGGTCTACTTGTTCACTTTCGACATTGTTTACCCAAAGAAATCTTAAGCAATCCCGGTCACGCAATTTGACCTCAACATTTAGAAAGGCCTTTTCAATGTCGCCGACTAACGCAACGCGCTTTTCCCTGAATCTAATCAAAATATCATATAACAATGGCGACAAAGTGGGTCCCACATGTAAACAATCATTCAACGACACACCCCCTTTGCCTTCCTTTGAAGATGCGTCATAAACCACGCGAACCTTTGTTGTTTTGGCTTCATTCCGAATAACTGCGTGGTGTGGCAGATAATGGACTTTGTCAGGCGCTTCTAATTCCGGTACCCTTTCAATAATACCAACTTCCGCTTGTTCTTTGATAATTTCGTCATATGCTTTCAAATTCTCCGGTACGTTTTTCAACCTTTCGATCTGGCCCTTTAGACGCTTCACACTGTTTCGGTAGTTGTTAGGTAAAGGCCCATGTCCCTCTTTCCATGGAAGGCCAACTTCGTATCTTTTCCCGTTAAACGAAGTGGCATCTTTCAACGCTTCGTGGACCTCGTTTTCCTCCCTTATTCCTAGGGTTTCGAAATCCCACAATTTCCGAGCGCTATCCTGTAATTCTTGATTCAAAACGTGACCAACGAGATTAACGCTAATTTGCGTGTCATCGCGAAATCCCTTTAGTGGACCCGACAACACCCATCCCAAGCAGGTTTCCACGGCCACAGGTTGATCAACCTCCCCCCTTATGGTTCTCCCCTTTTGGAAACACCACAGATAATCTGCCCCGATCAGTACATCGACCCCAAGAATCTCCTCGTCACGATTGACATCCGAAAACCAAAGCCCTTGCAAATGTGGGTATTCAGTTTTCCTAATCTCGATGTGCTCGTTGCTGATTTGCGCAATGGTGGGGACCTCATACGCCTCGATTTTAATTCCATTCCCCCCCGGAAAGGAAACACTTGTAGATCATAAACTCCCTTCAATCCGCTATCCTTCGTTTGCTGTCCAAACGTGCTAATTTCGATCCATTCCTTTCCTTTTTCTGATAACCCCGCTGATTGAACCGCTTTAGTTGTTATGAACGATCGATGGCTGCCAGCGTCAAACAACACTCGTACTCTCAAATTCCTTTTGTCACCCTTAATAACCGCTTGCGCGGTTTGTAGGGCGACCCTTCCCACGGTTCCCACGTGAAGAGTGGGGCTGGTGCCCGCTTGCTTATTCTGTAGCGCATCGCTCCCCCCGGTTCCCATAGTGTGGGCGAGCAAAGCATTACCGGCATTGTTGGAATTCAGTGAGTCATTACAATCACCATTGTGGGTGCGACTGAATTGATCCCTATTCGCGCTACCGCCCTTATAACAAATAGAAACGTGATGTTTCCCCTTACAAATACTACAAATTATCTTAGAATTACAATCACGAGAAATATGGCCCTTTCGCGCACAAATAAAACATCTACCGTACTTACGTAACAAAAGCCTCCTGTCCTCTACTGATGTAACATTGTCGCAATCCTGGTGGGCATGTCCGCCCTTACAATACGCACAAAAATCGTTCATTTTTGCTAGCAGAGCGCTAGCAGTGTTCAGTTCTTTTTCCTTGTCCCTTCGTGTGTTCTGGTTCCTTTCCTGCTTGTTCATCGCACAATGTTCCTCTCTAAGTTCCAGTTCGCTTATCAGTTCCTTTAACAAGTCGTCCATTTTCCATTCTGTGTGGTTCTTTCCTCTGGTGATTTGAAGTCTCACCACTTCCGGCAATTTGCCAACAATGGATGGCACAGCGATTCCTTCGTACGTGCTGGCATCGATGCCCAATGCTTTCAGGCCGCGATGGTGAATTTCGATTTGGTCGTAAAGTCTACGAAGGCCTGCCGTGTCCCTGCCGCTGAAAACTGCCGCGACGTTCAACAATTCATTGACATGCGCTCTCTCGATTACAACAGGCTTTCCAAATCTGCTTTTCAACAAATCAACGGCAACTTCGTAGTTGGGTGTCGTGAGCGCAAGTCCAGCAATGGTCGTTTTCGCAGCTCCCCCGACAAGACCACGCAGATACGCAAATTTGTCGACATTTGAAAGGCTCTGGTTTTTGTGAATAGAGCTCTCGTAGCTGTCCCAAAACTCCTGCCATTCTTCTACCTTTCCGTTAAACCGCTTAGCTTCTAGTTTGGGAAGCTTCACTCGCACGTTCTGAGTTGTGGCTGCATCACCGCTCGCATCTGGTGGGCTTTGCTGAGGGCTCAATGGGCTTTCAGGTTTCCGCGTTAGAAGCTCGGTCAGACTCGAAGTTATGGCCTTGATTTCACCCTTCAAATTTCCAGCAATTTGAACTTCTTCAGCGATATCTTCGTCGGTGACGCCCTCCACTTCCACAAGGTTTCTCAAAATTTCTTCGTCTAGCTTTCTTAAGTTCTCGAGCTGCTCTTCAAGCGCTGCTTTGAGTTGCGCGATTCGTAGTCTTGATTCTGCAGTAGGCTGGGCCTCGAGGTAGCCCTTAGCTTCTGGTAAGACTTGACTCACATAAGCCTTGTGTCCACCTCGTGTCTTTCGTTTGGTCTTCACCGCGGCTTCTGCCATGTCCAATCCTTTTTTGTCTTTCAAAGGCGATCGTTTCAATCAACTCACAGTATCCGGCTCGAAGGACCAAATGTCCGAGATTACTCCCGATGCTGGTTCACAATCAAATGAGGACTGTATATTTCCAAGCTATAAAATGCGTTTATTCGTAGATTCACAGCTCTTTACAATTCCGTTCCGTTCTGATACGTTCTAATTCGTTCTAATTCGTTCTAATTCGTTCTAATTCGTTAACCTCTTACAACAATGTCTTATATACACAAGGAAATACAAGAATGTTGCGGTTGTAACCGCTAAACTTAGTCTTAACTAGTTACAAGCTTTCTTTGTTTGTTATAATCAAGTACGTGATCTACTTTTAGCCCATATGTGCTACATGCAAATGTCACGCGCAATATGTGACATTACCGCGAGAATTAACGTTGCGTGATACAAAGATTAAAATAAACTATTATTATCGGACAAATATGGAACTCAAACAATGTCTTGTAGTGAACAGTGGCAATTTCATATGTAAAAGTACAGCTCTAAATGCCTATCTCTTTGTGCAATCATCACACTTGAAAGAAAGATCATATTCACTTAATTTAATTCCCACGCATCTTGCATGCTGCTATTGTTGACAGTCACTGCACTTTATTATCGAAGAGCTTTTCTTTGATGCACATAGATTGCAGCTGTGTAAATGCTTCTGTAATCTCTTTCTTTTGCCATTAGCTGAAAATAAGAAGCATTATGACGATTCATTTATCTTCCACTCCTACATCTTTTGAAACAACTAGGTATTGTCTCAAGATCTTTTCCAATATTTTAGCTTATTTGCAAACATTGGTTTTCAATTGAAAAGCTAAGTAGAATACATACCCTGTGTTATTGTATGGCCAGTACTCAATTATAAGATTCCTCAATTGTATATCGCATTATAAAACTCAACATTCCTTTGTGGTGTACCCAATCCTTAGAAAAATCACAGATTTGCCATGGCATTATATGAGAATAAGTAAGGCAAATCAAGTCAATATTAACAGCAGTGGCCTGATTACGCTAGTTCTTCAGTTAAACATTCAAATTAGATGATGCTAGACAAGGCCCACATTCCCTTCAGACTTCTGCAGGAAAATGATGACACTGATTTATCATACTTTTTCAAATTAGTGTTAATAAATTTATGGGCCTGTCAATGTCAACCTGAAGGAGGCTGGGCATATTTGGACTTCTTACTGGTATTCAGGCAGCTGCTATAATTTGGATGCCCTTTGATGCAGATGAGTTTGTTTTGCTGACAATTCCGATTATATATTAAACAGCAATTTGGATTTTCCCAAAAAGCAAACAGATGATAGTGTTTTTAACGTGAAAGTATTTCAAAGGCATTTGTCAAAGTACGCAGATGAGAATTTCTCAAACTTTTGGTATTGGTTGCTTTTTTAGACATAACACATTTCACCGATAGTCTTAGTTGGGGGAGGGGAATTAGTCTCTTTATCAATAACAATGTCCCTGGAGTAGGGCATTAATCTGAAAATATGCCCGAAGTCTTTGTTTCCCCTCCAGCCTAACATTGATAGGTGTGTTATTGCAGCAAAACACAATTGGAAAGCAAAGCTAAACATACCAGTAAGTAAATATTCACTTTCACCAGATCCTTCATTTTCTATTAGTGTACCTACAAATACAACGATGGAAGGAAAGTACACCTTGATGAGCATTTCTTTTTATTCTTATTTTAGTAGATTAATTAAGATACTAGTTTGGACTTAAGCTATTAACATGATGAAATAACAGGTTTATTAACTTTGAGTAAATATTCCAAAACAATGCAGTAGAGGCTGGTGGTGGTGGGATTGGATTGAATTGTAATAAAAGTGATTCCCCCTTCCCCATACTGAATTACCATTTGTATCTGGGAAGTCTCCCTTACATTAACTTATTATACATGCACTCATACATGGGTTTTACGGTGTGATATCTCAACTTACTTGAGCACAACAGGGGTTAGTCACTGATGAAATCTTCATGCACAAATCCTTTCATTTGGAAAAAAAATAGGTTAATGCTAACCAGTAACCACATGAGGTATGAAGATGATTCATTCTCCCGCATAGAATTCGGCTCTTCCACCTCTTACTAGTTCTGAAGTAAATTTTGAATCTCGGTTCCTTTTTTTTTTAAGTAAACAAGGAAATATCGCATTAGATCTAACTATGGCTTTATTAGACAAAACAACCTACCTGACTCTTCGCACAATGTCTTGGAAGTCGAAGCTGAAAAAACAGTAGCGATATATTAACAAGCCAGGTAATTTACACATTAAATGAATAGAGGCGAGTTTATAAAGGAGGATATTACGTCAGCTGGGGAATGAATGGGTAGAATTAGGAGGAGGGCTGAGGGAATTGCCGCCCCCGTTTTTTTTTTCTTAAATCTTCCACATAAAAGAATAAATATTAGTGACCCCTTTATAGCAGTATTATGCAATCTTATTTTTTAAAACCTAGATTGCCAATCCATGATGTGCAAATGAACCTTAGAGGGTTTCCGTAACCATTGCTTCCTGGAGAAGTGAAATTTTTCATAACTTTTGGCAGGGCAGTGGGATGGTGGTGGTTTGCACCCCGCAAACATTTCTTTGGCTCTCTCTATCTTAACTTTCTGCACGGGCCCCTGGAATGGATCGCGGACTGGCTTGCACTATATGATATATGAAGTTCATATGTGGATCCCTATTTGTTTTCTAATTTACTGCACTCGTTGTCACTGATGACTGGGAATAATTGGCGTTCATTTCAGTTAAGCATCGAATTACAATCCACATCTTGATATGAATATCTACGTTATGTTATTTAAAGTATTCCCAAGAAGTTTGACTTATGTCGACCAGTGACAAGACGCGACAGGGAGTGCACAACAATTGGTCCTTCAGAAGAAGTCATTGGAAGGCTTCTCTTTTCTGGTTGTACTTCTTCAGGAGCCCTCGACACTGGAAGGCTTCTCTTCACAGCACGTAATTGTTCCTTTAAGTTGTCATTAGCATTCCTCTCGGATTGTAACACTTGTTTAAGTTGTGCAATCTCGGTGAGATATTCCTCCTCAGCTCGTTCAAACGACTCTCTCTCTCGTTTGAGACTATCTTGCAACGTTGTGCAACTAGTGCACCCTGGAGGTGACGAGGTCTCGCTTTCTTCTTCTGTAGCCTCGATGCACCCTTCGCTAAACCCTACAAAAGTTCAGAACAATGTCAAGGATATTTATGGAAGATCGACTGAATTCCACAGAGAAATTGTAATCAGTTATTTGGCAATGCTTACATCCGTCAATCTCTTTCAGGAGGTCTTGATTAATACTTTTCCGAGGTATTTTTAGGGAAGGTACCCGGTTATTCACACCGACAAACTTTGTACGAACATCTGCATTCGCGCCATCAACACTCTCCATAATGTTACGCATGTCCTGGCTACTGTATGGGGTCCCAGCCTTTAGCAGCAAGGTTGTTATCATTTGCCGGTGGAGATGTAGGGCTGGACCATGGTTTGACATCCTTTGAGGGATGCATGTTCTCAGCCATGTGGAAACCTAACAAGAAAACATATAAATAAAACAATGAAAAGTCGTTACTTTGGGCTAACACGTTTGTTAGTTCTGCCAAAACATAAAAAGTTTCTCTTGGAGAAACTTTTCTGATTTTGTGTAATTGATGGGAATGGAGGCCTTTCATCTTTGCCAGAAATTATTCTCGAGGCCTAGGAATAATCTAAACCAATGAATGCTTTACCCTCTTCCTCCTCTCAAGTGACCGCCGTGGAGATGCTAAAACTCAAAAGCTACTTCACTCATCTCTTTAAGTGGCATTTGTGTTATCGAAACCTACAGCAGCAGTCCTATTCATGGCTGCACAAATCCAGATAATCATCTCATGACTAATAACATGGCTCCTTAGTTTCAACAATGTACTAAGTTATAACGTATTTGCCTCCTGAGTGGAATGCCCTTTTCTCAAGGCTTGTATGATATCTTTCATTAAGTCATCCACAGTCGCATTTATTTTGTGTGACTGCAAATAAAGGCTGCTCACATAGGGTACAAGTTTTTCATCTAAATGGGCGTCAAAGCCTTCCTCACTTGCTACAGTCGTGTCTGCAACTAGTTCTATAATCTATGTCCAAGATGAAATAAAGAAGTTGTTTAGAGTATGAAAATCTTGTTCAGTAACCTTCATAGTCTTGTTCAGTCCGCGAGTCACTAAGAATAACTCGAGTCATTCAGTTCAGAAATTGCCTTTAATTTTCTAATAGATAATTTCTTCGGAAATTTTCTTATCAATAACTCCAAACAGGAAAACTCTCACTAAATTCAACAAAATGTCGTTTAAAAAAAGGTGCGGGTTTTCTCCATCAAACCTTTTACAATTTAAGTTAATTTATCCTCACTTACCTTAAAGGCAAAAAGACGGTACATGTAATATACCAGAGGCAGCCTTGATGGAGACCCTTGCAGCCTTTCTTGGAAGAACTTGACATGATCTTCCAGGCCAAACTCCGTAAACTCTCCCATCCTTATAATGGAGGGAACACAGTTTGTCTTTAACTGTTGGAATGCGGCGTTACGCAAAGCGAACAAGGTTTCACTGATTCCTTCTCCGTTAACAATTTTGTCAAAAAAAATGGGAGTTGTCCTCTCAAATGCTCTAAAAAAGTGTTGTTAGTGTCAATAAAAATCTAAATCTATGCAAGCTTTTGCACTAAAAAATCAATTAACTACGTGGGTGTATCAAAAGACAATATTCTCACACAACTAACCTCAAATCGTCATCCAATTTAAAGTTGACTGTTAGCAGGAAGGTGGTTCTAGGGACTTCGTTGCCACCTGTTTATGTCTGCTTCCCCCCACCTTGAAACGTAGATACCAAAACGTTTTTCAGGGTATTGGGATGGGAAGGATCATCCCAGTAGACGGGAAGTGTGCTTTTTGTCAGTTCACTAGTTACTGATTCGCCTGATGACTGTGACAGAAAAGTGCCACCAATCAGAGCATGAGTCAGCCTCAGTGAAGAGGACTTGCCACTTGCTGGTTCTCCAACAGCCATAGGTGCTGGGCAAGAACCTAAGAAAAAGAACTCGGGTATTAGCGACCTTAAGATTTGAGGACGGGAGAATCTAGTACGAGTGCCGGAAGCGAGATTTTACATCCGGTCATACGCAGAATGTGCGATAAGCTCGTCATCTTCCCGTCGCGTTGCGTCTACTACGGGAGTTGAGGTGTTTTGCCGTAGTGGCTACTACGAAGGAAATTTTGTGTTAAATTCTGCTAGTTTTTGGATCTTTTTAAAGTTTTGTATAACCTTAAGTCTTTATATAATAATAATAGTGTGTTTAAAAGTGCAGCCAAAATACACTTTTAACGCGATAAAGTTACAAATGTGGATAATGTGGCTGGTACGACAAGCAACCAGGTGCCAGGACCAAGGCGGGAAGAAACCATGGCAGCGAAAATCTTCGTAAGTATTTACAATAGGCGCTCAAATAGCGCATTTCAAAATGCCATTTCATCCTAGTATTGATCGTTTTAATACAATCCCTTGAGACATTACAAGGACAAAAGATTGGCGCTCACGAGGTGCATTTAACTGCTGCGAACATTTAAAAGGATAAAATCTACGAAGGATTCATTTTGGTTGACTAAGTGATTTTTGTAAATGTTTACAGAATGCTATGGTCGGATGAGCATTGTATGCTTCTTTGCCGTGAAATCTTAGCTGTGGACCCGTTCACTGGCACAAGGAAGGGGTCCATCCAAAGAGGGGCGAATTGGAAGGCTATCGCCCACAATTTGATGGCGATCGAGAAACAGAAATTCACAGTAGATGCGCGGGCTGTCCGCGAAAAGTACGCTTATTTGGCAGGTAAACTTCAGAACAAGTTAAAAGAAGAGGAAAAAGCAAGCTGAATCGCCACAAAAATGACTGAAGTTGAAGAGGCATTGCAGGAAATTTTTGAGATTCAAGATGAAGCTGAAAGAGCACTAAAAGATGGTTCAAACAGGAAGAAGAAAAATGAAAATGCAGATAGAGCACAGGCAGAAACCATGAGGAAAATAGCAATGGAATCACTCGGCGAGAGCCTTGGGAAGAAGGGAGATGATGCAGAGAATGGAAATAAAAAGCAGAAAAGGAGATCGAATGGCAGTGACACTCTTATGTTTTTAAAAGAAAAAAGTGAAATGATGCATGAGATGAAAAAACAGGAAATGGAATTAAAGAAAAAAGAGATTGAGCTGCAAGACAAAAAACACGATGATTTTCTTAGAGTTATGCTTGCCCAGCAGCAACAACAAGACTTTCAGGCCATGATGCTAGCCATGATGAATAAGCTGACACAAAATTAAACATCTACCATGGTAACACAGTATGAACATTTGAATGAATATTTTATTTGCAAGGATGATTTTAAAGTTTGGTTTTAAAAAATTCAAAATATATTTATATCTCTGTAAATTATATCTTTGAGGTATTACTGAAAAAAGATCAAGTTCATATCAAGGGATGATATGTCAAATAGATCATGATCAGAGTGACAATCAACGACAATTTGTTCACATATGTTGTGGTTCTTGTTCAGAAAAAATAACCTTTACCCCAAGCAATTTGTAAGGATATTTCTACCGCCAGAGTTGAGTTTATTTAAAAGATTTAAAAAGTTTTAAACTCAAAAATTTTGTAATTTGAGTTAGTGTTTATGAAAATAGTTGAAAAACCTCTCATTACAAAATGCAAGCAATTTCCAAGAAAATTTTTTATGGAAGAGATAAACTTAAAATTTTTCAATAAGGCAAATTAGTACAAAAATGTTTTTTTTTTTTAAGGGAACAGCCATCATTTGTAAAATATACTGGGTCTGGAAGGTAATTTACAAAAGTTTAAACATTTTCATGGCCTGTTTTGTTCAGCACATAAAATTTTGATACCCTTCCAAATATTTGTGAATTATATATTACTATGACTTGTTTTCCCACTAAAATTTCACAGTCCATAAAGAGGAAGAGGAAAAATTTTGTGACCCAGTACATTCCATAAATAATGAACACTCCCTAAGAAAAATATAGTTACTGTTTTCTGTGATGTCTTCAATTAAACTGCTTTATTTACATGACATGTGCTGGTCAATGTTTCAGTCTTATGAAAAATATTCATCCAGAGTTGGTGGTTCTACATCAAAAAACTTTGAGGTTTCATTTGGATAAAGGCATGTTAGAGCATTTCTCAGAATGGCTGCAACAAGATAGTACTTTCCTACAGCACTCAGTTGAAGTTTTAAGTTCTTTTTGAAATCAAGGAATTTAAAGTAATTAATTATGTCCCCGAATATCCACTCAACAGAGGTTCTGACTGCGCTCATTGAACGATTGAATGCATGTTCATTGGCTGTTAGATTTGCATGTTTCAAGGGCCCTTGTAAATGGACTCGTAGTGGATAGGCTGGATCCCCATATAAGCACATCTGCTGCCCAGTTGTTGAAAATGGGTGCTGCTCAAGTAGATCATATAAGCCTGATTCATGCAGCATCCCAGCATCATGTCTTTTACCTTCTGTACAAAAAGGAAAGATAAGTCAACAAAAAAGGAAGAAATAATGCAGTTTATTAGAGCTATGGCTTCTAATTTTACATTACTACTTTATGTTAGAATATTGATACTTTAATTTGCAAGTTTTTAAGAACATTTTAAGAATAAACACAAGGTTGGGACTATTTTTGTGTCAAAACTGGTCATCAAAATGAATTAAAATACACTTTTGAAGCCAAATGTTAAAAAATGATTAATAAACAACAGATACTTGTCATGAAATCTCTATCCATTCCAACACAAAATATCATAAACAATGACTTAATAACACAGTTTTTTTAGCTAAAATTGGTGAAAAAAAAGACCATTCAGTCTGGGCTGAAAAAACAATGTTCTAAAAAAATGGAGTTTTTATTAATCATAATTAGATGCTCCTCTAGCTTTTCTTTCAACACCAAATTTCAAAGTTCATTTTCTAGAACTAGAAATTAAGGAATAACCAAGGTTATGAAAAAATCATGGACTTTGAATTTTAAACTTTTTAAAATTAAAATGAAGTAAAATGAATGATAAGAGATACATACCAAATGGACCATGCATAACAGCTATCATTCCACTTGGCACAACCACAGACTGGTACTTGAGTGCATGCACTCTTTTGTGGCCATTATAAATGATGCGCTGTTTTTCACCAGGGCGGCAAATTGGCCGAATCGTCTCATCTATAAAACCGAAGCAGTTGTCCAAAGCACTGTCTTTCTGTGAGACTGCCATTGCATACTGTTCAAGTTTCCTTGGGTCTAATAAAAACCTGTTCCAGTGGGAGATTCTGTGATAGTGTTGTGGATAAACATAGTCCATCACAGTTGTGGTGATCATACTTAGCACTGGCACCGGTCTGGGAAACCGAGATATCATTTCCGAATATCTGCAAGGATAAGCAAGGCGACAAAGAAGCATGCAAAGCCCTTCCATGCCATCACAAATGCTCCCTTGTCTGCACTCGATGGTCTCGGGAATCCTCAACGCATTGCAGAGAAGAGGCAGGTCATTTTTCTCAATGCGAAACTCGGCTTTGCACTCGGCCGGATCGATAAGATCTAAGTCGAACTTTTCAACATCATGGTACGGGAAATTTGGATTTTTCGATGTATGAAGGTTGAACAGCATCAAAAATTCCTCTTCTATTGAATCATCATCTAATGCAAGCAAAAGAGCATCTCTTGTTCTTTGAAAGGTCGCCATAATTACTCTCCGTAGTTGTTGTGTTTCAGACTAACCTTAAAGAGGAGTTGAGCAATAACGAACGAGGTACTCGTTCCAGTCTTAACACGCTTCAAGCTCCCTGTCGTAGATCTCTTGTCGTCGTATCTTAAGGTCCCTAATAAAGCATGAAGACCTAGCCACAAGGAAAGTCTTAGGAACAATTCTCTATTCAATTATAAAGATGTTGAATACGAGCAAACAACAAGTAAGACTGTGAAAATAGTTCTAAGTTGTTTCGCACCAGGTTCTAGCACAGTTTGGTAATAGCATAAGCTTGTTCTGTTGTCGTGTCTAAACCAGAGTGCATACGCTTTGTAAGACGCCCAAAGCCCTCGGTTTTAGAGGAAAAAAGTGGCTTTGTCCTGTTTTTATTGATCCCTTGCATAAGTGAAAGCTCATCCGTTGATATTAGGCAGAAGTTTGCGCCCAAACAGCTTCATTCGGAGTGATTTAAATAGTTTCGAGAAAAAAGAAGTATATCCGACTAAGCGTGCGAAGAAAGGAAAGCACACTATTCTAGCACTTTCACACAGTCGTCTAAAACAAAACAACGAAAAGTAGCCAGCTCGCAGAGTATACAATCTTAAGAACGCCTAAATTCTATCGTTACTTACCTATTATCGAGAGAACTTTCTCATAGTGGAAGGTCCACACTATGCCAGAAAGCAGACACAGGAACTGATAGAAATTATTCTTCGTGAACCTTTTTGCAGCTCTCATAAATGTCAACCAGTTGAATGTTTGGAAAGGGAGTTCGATTTCGGGTACTGGCAGCGTCGACTTCAGGTATTCACGAAGGAGTAAATCCCCGGTAGAAGTTGGAAGCCCAACAAGATGAGGCACCATCCAAATGTAACTCCTCTCCTCTGTGATTTACGTCCCTTGGCTGTCCAACTAAATAAAAAAAGTAATGTTACAAGCACTGAAAGAAACAACAATTTTAAACCAGCTGGCATACTTTCCTAATATAAACGGTTCTATTTTTCTGACTTTGATTTCTGAAACCATTCATTAAGTCGTGCCAGTGAGAACATAGCCTTAATTGTACAAGTTCAACGTTTTCAAAGGCTCTTTATCAAGGAAAAAAAAGTGACAGCGATTCAAGTGATCTTTTATAGCAACGCCTAAGTCTTTAAGAACCTTGTTACTTATCATAACAGCAAAACCTTTTCTCAGATACAGTGAAATATATGAAGTTCATATATAACCTTTTCTATCCGAAACTTTACCTGAACATCACCAAAAACATAGATGCTTTCATTAGGCTGTTTACCCAAAATGAGGGCAGCCTGCTTTCAGTTTTGCTCTTCACGGGGCTGCTCGAAATAGTTTTCGGTTGCCCGCATGAGAAACTGGCACAACTGGGAGTCGCAGATACTTTCCCAAAGGACACCACCAACAGAAGCAAACGTCCGGTTGATGGCGCTCTTAAACGTTTTGGCAAATGCCATCTCCGTGCACGTGACAAAACAGGGCCTACATGAAGGCGATATAAAATTAATATTACATATACTACATTGATTATTACATTACTTTGTAAAAGGACAAAAATATTAATCATCATAGTAGTTTTGCATTTAAAGAAAATATTTAACACTTTGGTATGGGTTGCCCTTTTGCCGGCAAAGTTTACAACTTTGCCGGCAAAAAAAACACAAAATTTGAAACCGCAACCAGAAAGCAAACTTTTGGTTTTACCTATCAGGGTCGCACTAGGTGAAAAAAATGTCAGTGATGACACTGATGAACCAGACACACGTTTGTCGACGAGTTATGGGGAGAGAGCAGTTCGCTGAAAAAGGAACACAAATGTTAAGAAAATGCATCCTGTTGAAGCATTGTTAATAACGATCGTGGTGATGCTTATTCTTCTTATTCAGTTAAATCACAAGCACCTTTTTGTCTTTCGTATGATCTATGAAAGATGGGTTAACGCCTGTTTAACTGTTTTGACTGCCGCTATGATGAGGCGAGAAATCGACGTCAGCGAAGATTACTTAGAGCGCCATATACCTGGTCAGTTCCGCGACCAGTCGAGTCGTTTGCTGTTTACTGACAAGCGATGACAGTTACCGCTGTGATAGCTATTGTTTAGCCCAAGTTTTCCAAAATCTGCCTGCCCCACCCAAGTACTACAGCGTCTTTGATGTTTAGGCCGGTTTTCAACGTTTTTGCGAACTGGAAAAGTTAGGGTCGCATTAGGCAATGTCTTATATCGACATGCATGAAGAAATCAAAACAACTACATTAAATGTTCGCAACACTTTGTTTACTTAACAGAATGGTTTCAAGAACAAACCGAATTTACCACTGACTTTGAGGCAATGGAGGTCAACGAGCTGAATAAATATTTGTCCAAATTTTTTGTCTCAGTCAGGAGGAAAGAGGGGACTTTTTACAAGAGAAATAGTCTGTTGTCTGTGCGAGTGGCTCTCGCTCAGTTGTTCACTGACGCGTGACAAGGACAAATAAAATGTAACATGCTGGGCCGTTGAATGGAACAGGAAATTTCTAGTTCTGTTATCGTCATTCTCAAGAAGTGTCGGCGAAGCAATTGGGCATTAAAAACACACCTTTCTAGATCAATTTATCTTGAATAAAGTCATCATTAAACTTAAATAAAAATTTGGAATAGAAAGTGGAACAACTTACATGCTCACATCATCCTTCCTTTGTACATGCCATTGTACCTTTTGAGCTGCGCTGGAAACTCCACGAAGCAATCAATGTAAAAGTGAAAATTGGAAATAGAACGGTACACGTTCTGTCCCTTCTTTACGTGCAGTGACCTCTTAACAGATAGAGACTTCACCGGTGAGGCCATGACATGGACTGAACTTAATGCAGCACACTAACATCTGTTCGGTTAGCACTGTGACAAACCGTTTTAAAAATCCATCCAAAAGATGCATTGTTAGTAGAACCCCACGAGGTGCTCCTCGGGGGTAAAACACCGTTCTGTACGGCTGTGTGATTTTTGACAGGAAATAGAATAATGATTCTCTGCAGGATCGTTTTGGATGTCAAATGCATTGAAAAAACTACCACACGCCATTATCATCTTGTCTTGACGCCTTGTCTATTTCATATTTGTGAACGCATCTCTGTTGTAAAAATGCTTCCCACACAGAGGGGGGTTCTAAATACCGTAACACCGCAAACAAAGTAGGAAAAGAAATACTATCAAGACACCCACAACGCGATGTAAGAAAAGAATCCGGTTTTGCTTGGACTGGTTTCACTCATCGTCACCTATGTGCTGGTCTTTGACTGGCTGAAAGTGGGTGTGGTAGAGGTCGAGATGAAAGTATAAGCGAACACGGCCACGAAATTGTCTCTGATATATTACTTTTTCTTTTTTGGACAATTGATCACAGGTTATCAAATCTAGTTTTTAAAAGGGTTACAGAAGGAATGGTGGATGTTATCCAACACAGTCGGTTTGAAATCGCAAACATTGTAAACTGTAAGGCTTGAGATCACCACAACATTGCGAGTTTATCTTTTTGTCGATGGAAGAGGGTAGGGTACAATTTCGATGGTCGAGGGTACCTTTTTGTCCCCCATAATTTTTAATTGAGAAAAAATTAAACCGAATTGTACTAAAATAGTTTAAAACAAATAAAGAAAAACACATTTTTTTGAAGATACGGATTGGACATGGAAATTACATCATTTTATACGTAGACATTGCCCCAAAAAATAGCGAGAGGGGGAGGGATGAGATAGTGAAAAGCACGTGGACATCCCAGTTCATTTTAACGCAAGAAGTGATTGAAAGCTGGCCGGGCATATCGAAAAACAAACTTAGGGGAGTCGCAAGGAATACCTGGTAGTGATTTCTGGTGTCGGTGATTAATTGCAGTTTCGCTTTTTGCAGAGGAAATTGAACGAGTCGAGCGTTCCACATGATTTTCTAAAGATTTTCCACATGATTTTCCACAGAAAAGGAATGCCTTCTCTCCAACTCCTGCCATGTGCGTATGTGCGTATGTGGCAAACCCCGCCTATCCTCAACGTTTGCATTTGCAGTGCTCATTTCGACCAGGAATATCATCCGAAATGGTAGCTTTCAATGAAGCGTGCACCCAGTTGTGACTTCAGGAGAAGCTGTTTGGTGTCATTTTTTATTGTAATGTGTTATTGTATTTTGTTGTTGTTGTTTTGTCCAGTTGAACCAAGTAAGTTACTTTTGCGTTTTCTTTATTGCAAGTTCATCATACCGGTTTTCTGCTAGTTTGTGCCTTTTGTTTAGTTGAACCAACATTTCACCTGGTTTTGCAATTTTAACCAGTTGAACCAATTTTGTTTTGTCCAGTTGAACCAATTAAGTTAGTTTGTTTTATTTTTTAGTTCAAGATCTTCAGCTACTTTGACCCCTGTAGGCCAGTTAAGCCTATTCAGCTAGTTTGTACGTTTTGTTTAGTTGAACCAATTTAGCTAGTTTTATGATTTTAACCAGTTGAACCATTTCGGCTAGTTTGAACATTTTTATAAGTTGAGCCAATGAAGAAAGGTTTTGCGTTGTGCCAGGTTCAACTATTTCACCTGGTTTGACCAATGAAACCAGTAAAACTAGTTTAGCCAGTTTGCGCGTTTTGTTCGTCTGAACAATTCTTGCAAGTTTGCCTATATCAACAAAATTAACCAATTCAGCTAGTTTGTATTTTTCAACTTGAATCATTTTAGCCTGTGACCATTTTCATCAATTTTAACTACTTCAGCTAAATTTTTTATGTTACCTAAGTGAATCATTTCCTCTTGTTGGACCATTTTAACACACGACTAGTGCATTCACAACGTTAGCTGCCTAAAGAGTTTAGAGAGGAACATTCACGAACAGTAAACTTCATGAAACAACAGACACTAGTGACTGGATCAGGATTCGACTCGTTCCTATCAGTTGCTCGCTCAAGCTCCAAAAAAAGGAAGATACGTCACTATGATACGCGTTAAAAGGTTTCTCATCCCAAGGAAAAGCGCAACCTTTAACGAATGGCTGAGCAAAAACGCTGTAATCTGTTAAACCTTTCAAAGCAAAAATGTATCGCATGAAACTCGTTATCTTCAGTGTGGTAATTATAGTCCCAATATAGTTAACACGAGGAATGCCACGGGAAAAAGTTTTCTTGGGAAAAGCGTCTTGTTGAAGTTTTCTTCTTGTTGATTATAGAAACCAGGGAACTGACTGAAGAGAATGGCGAGGCAGCCATTAGGTATGAGTGAAGCTAATTCGGCAGAATTTGAAAAATTTCGGCGAAATTATCGTTTTGCAACTTCTAATTTATCCCACGGAGGCCTACTCTGGGACCTTAAGTTGCCTTGAGTCGCCTGAAGTTTCGTAAAGTTGCCTAAAGTCATCTTAAGTAGCTACTGGTTACAAAATGCTACAAGGGTTCCCCCCTTTCCAATTGACCCCATTCACCCCACTCTAATCATATTGTGTTTATTGCAAGGGATTCTGTAAATGTTTTAAATTGTATGGAAATATTGTTGCTAACTTTGATTTTATCACTTCAGTCAAATAAAGTCACTTTAAGTCAGCTTAAATCGCCTAAAGTCGCTCAAAGTTACGGTGAATTAATGCCCCAGAGTAGGCCTACACGGAATACCAATGAGATCCCATCATCTTCGCATTGACACTGCATCCCTATGTATATCCATTTTTCCAAAGAAGTGTAAGTCCACTCCAACTGTTTTAGAATAGCTATTGCCCGTCAACCAGTATCTCTTTCTGTTTGAAAACGCATCTTTTTGGGAAAAAAAGATGAGCCTCGACCACGTTAAAATTCCCAGCACTATCTTCCTCTCAAATTAATGTTTCACAAAAATGTCTCGTTTCTGGTAATTTTTTAATTCAGAAGCACAAAAGTCTGTGCTGGACGACTCTCAAGTTGTGTAACGAGTCGGTTTTTCGAGTTCAGCTAAAAAAGCAATTTCGACCAAGTCTTCAGTTTATAAGATAACTAGCTTGACTATGCTACCTAAGAGAACGTGAAAAATTCAAGATGTTAAATAAACTCGTTCTTATCCAACAAGGGGTCATATAGTGTGGGTTCAGCCTCGAACATTTCCTGTTTCATCTGGAGAAACCATTTAGGGCAGTTTGTGTTATTGAGAAAAAGAATACTGTTAAAATTGCGCTTGCAAAGTTTTGGAGTTAAATTATTCATATAGATAGGTCTTATTAGATATTTTGTCATGTAGTAGCGGTGAGTATTTTTACGAGTTGTGCTGCATTTGCCGTATTTTGTGGTACTTGCTAAGGACAACTCATGACGGCTTGTTGCTCATATGTTTAGTACGTTACTAATGTAGTACTCAGTCCGGACATTTCATTACGGCTTGTTATTCATTTGTTTAGTGCATTAGTATGTTAGTACGTTAGTATCTTAGTACTTGGTACGGAAAACTCATCACGGCTTGTTCTGAATTTGCTTCGTATGTTAGTACCTTAGTACTCGGTACGGAAAACTCATCACGGCTTGTTCTGAATTTGCTTAGTACGTTAGTACTCGGTAGGGACAACTCATCACAGCTTGTTCTGAATTTGCTTAGTACGTTAGTA
Organism: Stylophora pistillata; assembly: GCF_964205215.1. Classification (NCBI taxonomy): domain Eukaryota; kingdom Metazoa; phylum Cnidaria; class Anthozoa; order Scleractinia; family Pocilloporidae; genus Stylophora; species Stylophora pistillata. Next base: position 12,417,924 of record NC_142527.1, on the reverse strand, counting down.
CTCGCTACAGACAACTCATCACGGCTTGTTGTGAATTTGCTTAGTAGGTTAGTACATTAGTACTCGCTACAGACAGCTCATCATGGCTTGTTCTGAATTTGCTTAGTACGTTAGTACGTTAGTACCTGGTAGGGACAACTCATCACAGCTTGTTCTGAATTTGCTTAGTAGGCTAGTACGTTAGTACTCGCTACCGACAACTCATCACGGCTTGTTCTGAATTTGCTTAGTACGTTAGTACGTTAGTACTCGCTACAAACACTCATCACGGCTTGTTCTGAATTTGCTTAGTATGTTAGTACGTTAGTACTCGCTACAGACAACTCATCACAGCTTGTTCTGAATTTGCTTAGTACGTTAGTATGTTAGTACCCGGTAGGAACAACTCATCACGGCTTGTTATGAATTTAATTAGTACGTTAGTACTCGGTAGGGACAACTCATCACCGCTTGTTCTGAATTACCTTAGTACGTTAGTACGTTAGTATGTTAGTACGTTAGTACTCGGTACGGGAAAACTCATCACGGCTTGTTCTGAATTTGCTTGGCACGTTAGTACCTTAGTACTCGATACGGAAAACTCATCACGGCTTTGGAAGGTTTATTACTCAGCCGTTAGACCTATTTGTTTTATCTTCTTTTTCAACCGATTATTTCCTAAATTTATAATTCCTTTGCATAGATGTAGATAAACAAATAAAAGAAAGATAGAATCTTTAGGTTTATAATGGGCAAGAACAGGAGATCTTAAACAAGTCTGATCAAATTGGCTTAATTTTAATAGTACGTTAATACATACATACATATACATACATACACTTTATTGATGCTCCCTAAGTGGGCTTTTCAGCTCAATAGAATAAAAAAAAATACAAATATATAAATTAATTGAGAATGTAAATACAATAATATTATAATTACAAAATATATATCAATAATATAATATATCAACTTAATAAAACATTTGCAAGATGACGTCTAAAATTCCTGGGGCATTTTAAGGACTTAATGTTATCATTCAAGGAGTTCCAGAGTTTGGCTCCTCTGAAAGCAAAGGAGCGCTGCCCTGTTGACTGGCGACATAAAGGTATATCCAAAGCACCAGATGATCGAGTTTGTCTATTATGGACTTGAGAACGTGATTTAAACATATCAGCAAGATAGTCTGGAACAAGCTTGTTAATACATTTGTGCATCATAGTAGAGTCATTTAGAATGAGTTTCTCTCTAATAGGAAGCCATTTCAACGATCGCAACCCATCCGAAATATGGTCATACTTTCTTAGTCCCAGAATAATTCGCCCAGCAAAGTTTTGGACTTTTTGTAACTTGTCAATATTGCTGCTGCTGGTATTACTCCAGACAGTTGAACAATATTGGAGTTTACTAAAGACAAATGAATTTATTACTAACAGAAGTGTTTTCCTATCCAGGAGGTGCTTGATTCTGTTAATTTGGTACAATTTAAAAAGGCATTTAGAGGCAATCTCAGTGATATGTTGGTTATAACTGAGGTGTGTGTCGAGAAGAACACCCAAGTCCTTAACGACAGGCACAGGTGTTATTTCCTTGTCAAAAAGTGTTATACTGAATGATGACAGTTTCTTTAAAAGTTGTGGTACTCCAACAGCTAGAACCTTAGTTTTGTCCGGATTAATCAAAAGAGAGTTTTTACAGCACCACTGAGATATTCTCGTAAGATCTTCGTTTAAGGCGAGGATGGACGTGGGTAATTCGGCAGGTGAAAAGGACAAATACAATTTACAATCATCAACATAGGAGGCAGATAGACAACGTTTAGGAACAGAAAGGAGGTCGTTAACATAGATTGTAAACAAAACCGGACCTAAAATAGAGCCTTGCGGAACTCCGAACTCAAGTGGGAGTACTTTAGAAACTGCGTCACCAATTCGAACGCACTGTTGTCGGTTAGAAAGGTAACTCTGAAACCAATTCAACGCACCCTGGGAAAAATCGAGATTTTGTAGCTTGGATAACAAGATGTCGTGTCGAATACTATCAAATGCTTTAGACATATCTAATAAGACCATGATGGAAACTTTCTTGTTATCCATAGCCTGGAGCAACTGATCTGTAACGTACAACAGAGCTGTTTCTGTCGAGTGAAGCTTTCTATTTCCGCTCTGATGTGCTGCCAGTTTATTATTTCTAATTAGATGCTCCATAAGTTGTCCATGTACCAACCTTTCAGTGACTTTTGAGACTATTGGTAATAATGAGATGGGGCGATAGTTGTTAGGGACATCTGGATTACCGCATTAATCATCCGTACTAAGCGAAAAACAAGAAAAAACCATTCCTATTTTGGGCATGGTCTAGTGTTGTCAGCTAAATTAAGGCAGAAAAGACCAGATATACAGTCAAGCAAGTTTAACAATTCTTTCTAGAGCCAAACTTTCTTATTAAATGTGGCATCTGTTTTCACTGTGCAATTTCATTCGGAATTTGAGTGGCTAAAATAAAATCACGAGAGTCATGCCGTTTGCAGTTTTCTGTTACTTTTGTGGGAAAAAATTCAAAACGGGTGTTTCTTTAAGAAAACACTGGGAGCTGAAGCATCATAAAGACAGCCTTTCAGGGGAGACAACAAATATATTTGTGGATGAATTTGCCAATGGCTGCGATGGGCCAAAAGCAACTCCGCTTGGAAATGACGCAGAACTTCAACAATATTTGATATGGCTATCTGCTTTGGTGGAGAGAGTAAACATGTCATTGGTACCTGATCATCCAGGTGAGTACTAATTAGTTTTAATTTTTCCCTGTTTTGGAAGCTGTTATTAACACGGTTCAGTTCACCTCTTGATAGGAAAGTGGTGTCATATTAACTGTTTCCAAGTACCCGAGCGGGATTTTCGTCACATTCTGCATCGCTTGGAAAGTCCGATGCCTAATAGTGTTCGCGATGTTTCACACCGCCGCCAGCCTATTTTCAAAAGAACGGCAAGACAATAGTCCTTTTTACAGTTCCCGGCGCCATATTGAATGTGTAACCGCGCAAACATGATAGCGAGGTTAGTGTTGAGTCGCGTTGAGAGTTCTAGTGAGATTTTGCTGAGTTGTGCTGGTGCTTTGTCCTTTTCATCGAGATATTTCGACAATGAACGATACTTTCCCTACGCAGGATATTCCTCCTTCTTCTTCGAAAAGAAGAGGGAGACACTGTGCCGCTTTTGGCTGTGCTAATAGCTATTATGACACAACAGGCAATCCAACAGGTCTGCATTTCTTCTCGTTTCCGAATGACGTCCAGCAGCGAATTAGATGGTGCAATCTCGTGAAGCGCCAGCGGGGAAAGGACGGATTCTTCATCACGAAGTCAACTTTTTTGTGCTCGGAACATTTTAAAAAAGAAGACATGCGAAAAACGTTGGCAGGTCGCTGGAAATTGGTGAAAGGTTTGTAATGTTTGTACAGTTATTTTGTTGCTTGGATACCGAAAGAAAATGCCTGCTTTGATTTTCGGTATTGTAGTGTTTATGCTGGGATATTTTTCTCCTTATTAAAAAGGTGACATTTATATTTATTTTTGCACTGTGGTCTTATACGATATCTGTGAACTGAATGTAAAATTATAAAATTATAATGTAAAATCATAAGTTTAGAAAGTGATGAGTTTTATTATTATATATAGGGGCAGAGCCATCTCGATTTAACTGGTCAGTACCGAAAAAAACACGGAAAATGCCTGCTAAAAGGGTCCCAGTAGCAACTGTGACAACTCAAGAGGAGTCATTTGAAGTTGAGCAGGAAGTATTTCACCAAGAAGTTGAAGCACCTGTGTCAACTGTCTGTGCTGCTTCATCTTCACCAGCCTTGGAAGAATCAGATGTCCTTAAGCTGCAACGGGAAATGGAGCTGCTGCAAGTACAATTAGCTGACTTGAAAGAAAAGCTAAGTGAAGTTGAAAGTGAGAGGGATATTTTATTGGCATGTCAGTTTTCAATCAACAAAATTAAAGATGATGAGTCTGCGGTTCTATTTTATACTGGATTCCCAAACTATGGAGCACTCATAAGCTTCTATAATTTTGTTGAACCAAAGCTGGCAAAGATGCAGTACTGGAAAGGAGAGAAATTGTTGAAAGAGAGTCAGCCATACCAAACAGATGATAACAGAAATAAACCTGGGCCTTCAAGGAAACTGTCCTTCTTGGATGAATTTTTGCTTGTACTTATGAGACTAAAGGCCGGGTTATTTGTTCAAGATCTCGCTGATAGATTTGGGATCAGCAGAAGCCTGGTGTCCAGAATCTGCATTACTTGGATTAATCTCCTCTATGTGGAACTAAAAGACCTTTTCCCATTTCCAGCGCAAGAACTGGTTCGCAAGAATATGCCGCAAGAGTTTGCTCAATATGCAACAACTAGGATGATTTTAGACTGTACAGAACTGTTTATTCAGCGTCCATCTGCAATGCTTGCACAGTCTGAGACATGGTCTGATTATAAGCACCACAACACTTGGAAGCTGTTGGTAGGTGTGACCCCAAATGGCCAAGTGAGTTTCCTCTCAGACCTCTGGGGAGGGCGAGTCTCTGATAGGCAAATTACAAAGGAAAGCGGCATTTTGGATTTGTTAGAGGCTGGTGACAATGTCATGGTGGACCGTGGCTTTGACATTTCTAACATTGTCCCTGATGGCGTTTCTATCAACATGCCACCATTCTTGGCTGGAAGAGAACACATGACTGCAGCAGAAACTGAGGAGACAATGAGTATTGCGTCAGTGCGCATTCATGTGGAACGTGCAATCGGCAGAATTAAGACTTATCATATTTTAGATGGTACGTTGCCCAACACACTTAGTCCATATGCCACTCAGATAGCAACAGTCTGTGGGCTATTGACAAACTTTTTGCCACCTTTGTTGCCACCAGCTAAAGAACCACATGTGCTTGCATAATGAAGCAACTAATGTTTGTTCTCTGGAGCCTGGGAATGTCTTGTAAAGAGAAATGATGTATTGATCACTTAAACCCTTAAGCCTAACATCAAAATTTAAATTTTCTTTTGGTCCCTCCTATACATTTCCTACAGAAGAAGTGGGGAGAATTTGTCAAAATATGAAGCAAATTCACTTTGTATGATAATGTCCTCAATTCTCGTGACTACTCTGCTTGATGTAACATTGTTATTGCAAGGAGAAATTTGATGCTGATCACTGTTAGGACTTAAAGGTTTAAGAGAACAGTGAATGGGCTAATTTTATTTAAGCTTGCAGCTATTTTATTTAAGCTTGCAGCCAAGCTCAAAAACTGATATGGTTCTTTTAATGCTCAAATTGATTTAGGCATAATCTTTCCTTACATTAAGAAATATTAATGTTGTCAGTACTTAGGGGAAAAAGATGATGTTGGGCATGTGAAATCAAGATAAGGTACCATTGTACATTGTGTAAATAGGGGAAGTGATTGACATGACAGTCAAATGCAAGTTAAGCTGTCTTTATGGGAAGGAGCTTCATAATTCGATTCTTCAAACATTTATTTTTCTTTTCTGTGAATACTAATGTTAATTATTGTCAATGGGCTCTTTTAAATGTTATTTTAAGACCACTTGATGAGCAGGAATAGTTTCCATATGGAATCCATCCACCGTGAATGTAAAGCAGTTTTCCACGTTGAACCCTCCTGGTTAACATTTCTGGAAAAAAGGCTCTCTTAAAGAAGTAAACTATCTTTGGAAGATGCTCATTCCAGCAACTAGCATCAAAAGAAATGTGTTCTATGAATAGAGGCTTGTCTTCACCAAAGTAAACTACAAAAATAATTCCTTTCAGGTCTAGGTTTGAACAATATAGTTGACCTTGGACTTGAATGTAATAGTCATGGTTTCTCTTTAACCTTATGGTTCCATCAGGTATTTTTTCCAAGCAAAAGGTTTTTGCTTTGCAGACTTTGTCGACGTCCATTCCTGCTTTACTAAAAGGAGATTTAATTTCCATACCCCACTTGCTGTTCTGATCCATGTTTGTCACAATCCTGTCCAAACTTGCTCCCAAGTATCGTTTTTTCCTGGAGACCAAAAGGCCAACCTCCTCCACTTTTAAATTGAATCCTTGTTGTTGCATTTCTCTCAGGTACAGTTTTACAGCCCTCTCCTCACTATCAATACCGTACTGCACTGCCTCTGTGGTAAAATTCGAGTAAAGCATTGCTTTAAGTTTTTTGGAAGGTTCCACTTTCGTTTTTGCAGCCTTTCCAAAATTTGACGCTGTCAAAATTGATTTTCGCTTGTCAAACCAGATCGGATTTTGGCTCTGTCCCCTTGTTGACATTTCGGTTTCCCTTATTTCCTCTTCACTGATAGTCCAGGATGACACGTGTTCATCCACCATGTCTTTAAAACGATTCGTTGCAATGTCGTAGCTATCAGTGAAGGGAATGGCAATTTCATTCTCTGTCACATTTTCTGAAGAAGTGTTACCTGTTCCTGAGCATTTCGATTTAATGTCATGGAAGAGAAAAAATGAACTAGATGGCAAACAATTTTGCAATGCACTACAAAGCTTTTTGAAGCTGTCAGGGTCTGTAGTTTGCTGTTGTGGGGCCCTTGGATCAAATTTTATGATTTTAGCCTGCGTGCGAATATTTTTCTTTCCAAATCTGATTTTTCTGATCAGTACTTTGTCAAGCGGTTTCGCGGCAACACTTTGGTTTCGCGGTACAATCCAGACTGACAGGCGGGACGTGCAGGTTAAAGGCTCTGGGTTTTGTTGTAAACCTCTCCTGGAAAAATCTTCGATGGCAAAAAGAACCCCTCCGACGTGATTACACTTTCCCTTGCCTTGCAATCCAAGTCCAGCAGGGCAAGTACAAGCAGCGCGCAAAACATCGCAAGTAGGTGAGAACTCTACAACAACTCGGTATGGTGTCTTCTTCATCGAAGGTAAAACATTCGCCCTAACGTACCTTTTGTTGTTGTGGTTTTTGCATTCTAACTTCTTAACATTTCCTTCAAAAAAGAACTGGTAAGACTTGAGTTTCTTGTAGTTAGTTCCCTTTAGAACGATATGACGATACTTGTGCGTGGATACCACAACGTAATCGTATAACTGAATAAAGTTCATTTCAGGTAAATTTCTTAGATCTGTCGACCATCCCAGTGCCAAAATCCTTCTCATCGTCGAATCGTATGTGAACTCCTCGTTGCTTGGTCCACTACTTCCAGTGTCGTCGCTATTCGCAGCTGATGGCAAAATCTCTCGCATCAGCAATGCGTAGACTTTTAACACCAAATCAGCCTTCGTCCCACCTGGCGACTCTGAATGGGATCGCAAAATAATGCGTAAATCCTTGGCTGTAAGCCGTTGGATATCACCGAGTGACACGATTTCCTGGTCTTTATATTTTAAAACCATTTCGGTGGAACGATTGCAAAGAAGAACGTGAAATCGCACTACAGAGGCTACTCCAACACTGCTATCAGCTGTTTTGAATCTTCCGCGACTCAACACTAACCTCGCTATCATGTTTGCGCGGTTACACATTCAATATGGCGCCGGGAACTGTAAAAAGGACTATTGTCGTACAAAATAGTTGAGGAGCAAACATCCATAAAGATTCTAAAAGAGCAGGACTCTTTGCTGTTGAAATCCCATGTATTGTTCAGTAACCAGGACGAAGTTCCTGATATTTCAAATATGGATGCAGAGGAGGCTCTTGAAATTGCCAAAGCAAGGGCAAGAAAACCAGGACGACGACCAACGAGTCGATCATCAATGGAAATTGGCACAGGGGAGGGCCGTTCCACTCGAGAAGTTGAGTTAATTTGGTGGCCAAGCTTATACTCAAGATCGCTTTATGGCAAATTGACTCTGCGTTTCTATGTTAAAAAAAAACTTCAATTTAGAAGTTGAACAATTTCATCTTTTGTTCCTGTTAACGCTTAAACTTTTAAACTTAAAACAACTATAAAGACATAATTTGCAACTAGGTCCACAAGAAAGTACTTGCAATCAATTATGTTAAGTGTTTCCGGATGAATAAGATAGGACTTCATAAAAGTGATTTCACTTTTGTGATCTTTAGTGTAAATCGACCCCAACAATTCAGCAAAAAGAAACACAAAAGTAGTTGTATCATGGCGGGGTTTGAAACATTTCCCCTCATTTTACGTCAAATTCTCATGAATATACGTTAATTTGGCACTTTTGTGGTCTGTTTTAAGCTTTTACGTCAAATAATCGTGAATTCACTATATTTTGGCACTTTCGGGGGTTTCTTTAACGATGTTTGTGGTATTCACGATAAATTATCGTGAATTCACTATATTTTGGCACTTTCGGCGATGCCGATTCGCGCTTTCACGTCAAATAATCGTGAATTCACTATATTTTGGCACTTTCGGTGGTTTCTATCTCTGTTTTTGTCCATATTTACGTTAAAATATCGTGAAGCCTCGTTAAATGCCATTTGTCTTTAAGTGTGTTGTGTGACCGCTTTGTGGTGTCTGCGGTTTTATGCAAATTTCTATCAAACCGGAGAATCAACCACCCAAGCGTGAAATCCTTTCTCCAGCCGGAGAAATAAAACCCGTCGGATGAAATAATTATTATTCAGATCACGTTGAAGTGAAATCCTTTCTCCAACCGGAGAAACAAAACCCATCGTGTGAAATAAGCTTTACGCTTTATTTATTAGATTATTGTCCTTTCGATTCATGAATCGCGAATCTGTTACAATGAAATTGATTGGTATTTATTTAGTTTCTTACTTGAAAGAACTTTCTTCTTCACAAATTTGTTTAATTGCCTGCATATTATCTTTAAAAAATGATAAAGGTAAATCCGAATGATAAAGCTTGGTATTATTTAAAACCAGTTTATGCAAACTTATCAAAAAATATATTTGAGATAGAGAATAATTTGTTTTTTTAAACAAGTCATTCATAGTACATTTAGAAACCTCTTTTAGTTCTTGCAGTACTTGTCCTTGAAGAGCAGAGAAGTATATTACCCTCTTTTTTGCATCTATCAATGCTTTGTTGAGAACACTCAATGTCTCTATGCAATCTTGTTCGGTATCAGTCTTGATTTCAGCATCTTTGTAATCTTTAAAAGCATCAATGTTTTTTATTGATGCATCCAAGATGTTTTTGACATCTTCTTTGCTCTTCTTCACCCTTTTTTTCTTTTCAACGCTTGGAGGTTGTGAGGCTTTGGTTTCTTCAGCGCTTGGAGGTTGTGAGGCTTTGGTTTCTTCAGCGCTTGCTCTACGAAGTAATTCAGGAAATCTTTGGGTTAACATCTCAAAAGCTTCATCAACTTGACCTCTGTTTTGATGATGTTCTCTTAACGTTAACCACACTTGTTCAAGCGCATTGCGAAATTCATAAAAACGATTTGCTTCCATGTCTCAAGTTGACAGTCGAATGATGTCGTGCAAAATCCCTTCTCTAGCTGGAGAAATGAAACCGAACTCGTCACATGAAACGTGCTCTGCATGCAAATGATTTTTTGTGTATGAAACCGGAATTGTGTGAAACGCGAATCACGAGGTGTCGACCAGCATACAATAGGCGATCACGTGAAACACTTGATTACGTTTCTCTTTAAAAAAATTATCTTGGTCACTAACAAACGAAAACGTTATGGATATTGCCAACTTCTCAAGAGATATGGATCTCAAACTCGAAAACAATCGGAAGAGGAGAAAAATTTATCAGACTGTACAAGATTACAAAGATGTACAGCAAGGTATTGCTATCCAACGCGAGAAAGAATTCAAACCGATTACAAAGGAATTGTCTAAGGTCAAACAAACAATAGACGAGCAACAAAACAAGCTCATTGCAAAATTGGACGAGAATCAAAAGGCTCTTACTCAAGATCTTTCGTTTCTCAAAGAGCTAGACACATTCGAAAGCCCACCAGATTCTCCGTCAGCTCTTGAACCGCCACCTAAACCGAAAACAAAAGTTCCCGATCCCGATAAAGATTTCAGCCAAGGCGAGCTTGAATATATTAAAAAAATCGGCTATCCGACACCTAAAGTTGCATTCAAACAAATACTTGAGGAGGAATTTGATCACGAAGGACTCCTGTTAGATGTGCTTGATAAAATCAGCCGAGCAAACCACACAAAGGCCGGTCTCTCGAAGAATAAAGAGAAAAACAGAGACCAAATCGAAGATATTGTGCGACAAGTCAACACGCTGAAAAAATATGCAGACCGAATAAATTTACTCGCGGGTGGTGACAAAATACTTGTCACGCAAGGTCAAGGTCTCAAGGGTCGCAAGCGTAAATATACACAGAAAAAACGAAATGCCTACAAAGTTGATAGCAACGGGTATTACGGTCGTCTTCGGTTAAACATCCCACGCTTAATAAACGAAATGTTTGTTGAAGCGGCTGACCCTTCAACTGGCTCTGTTGTGTTTGAGAGACAAGGTGACAAAGGCATCGTAGATCTCCTTAGAAAGAGAAATAATCCCAAAGCAAATTATTCGAATAAATCGAAGGAAATATTCAAATCAGTCACCAAACTCGCCGGCCTCCCGTTGCACAAATCGTCTGGAAAGGCGAAAATGACTGGAGGGCTTATATTTACTGATTTCAAAGAACTGAAAGACAAATTAAAGATGTTGACAGCCGCTAGAGAAGCGGGTAATGAGTCTATTCAAATTCGTAACGACATAATCGAGATTCTCGACTACATCTTGAAGAAAAACCAAATTTCGAAAAAACAATATAATGCATACTATCAAAGATATCTAAGCTGAACGTAATGGGTGAGCTTACAGAATTAATCGCACTAAACAAGGAATTGTTGGGATTGTCGTCGCTTCTTGTGTCATATCATAAACCACCGACTCCTATTAATCTCAGCTCTCTGAGTGCTTCGAGTGGTGTGAGCCACGATTTTACTACTACCTTCAACCCTGTGATGAAGTTAGACCCAAACACTACATACTATGTTGCTCTTGACGAGGTAGCTATGAGTTATTCGTGGAACAATATCAGCAACACCTACAATAACAACAAACTGAAATATAGTCACGATTCCGGCAATACGTGGCATGACATTCAATTCCCTAATGGGAATTTCTCGTATTCACAATTAAACGCTTATATCCAGCGAGAACTCGAATCTTCGAAGCATAGCAAGACCGGTATCGAGCTGAAATTCGTGCCAGCCCTCTTCAAATGCCTAATCGGCCTCGAAGACGGTTATCAAGTTGACCTACAGACTGGTGACTTTGGAGATCTTATCGGTTTCACAAAGAAGATTGTTACAGCCACTAGTTACGGTGACAAGCTACCGGATATCACTCGCTCGGTGGATGATATTTATATCCGCACAAATATATTATCAGAGAGCGTTGTCGGTGGAAAACAATCGGATGTTCTCTATCGATTTTCAGTAGATAATCTACCCCTCTCATACCCCTTTCATCTCGAGCCGAGGCAAAAGAAATATAGCAAAATAAACACGGGTGCTATCAGAGATTTGCGAATCTACATAACCGACTCCCTTGGGAGAGCGCTCGATCTTAACGGCACGGCCGTATCGCTAACACTTTTGCTAAAGTAAGCGTTTTCAAGCATAAAAAAAATAGTTATTTATATCATACACTGATATAAATAAAGCAAATCATGGTTCGAAAACATATGAGACAAGGTGCCGATGGCAAACTCATATTACAAAATGTTGATGAGGAATTTTCAATTCCTCAAGAAGGTGAAGGAATTTTTGACGTTCTCAAGAGTGGGGCTACAAAAGCATTTTCAAAGCTTACAGGTAAAGCTGCAAAAGAGCTTGCAACTAAAGCGGTGACGAAGGGGATTGAGAAGGGTGCTGAGCAAGTCGGTGACAAGATGGGGCAATTAGTTGGTGAAACGATCTATGATAAATTCTCAAAACGACCGCAAGGTGACGCTAGTCACCTTCCACAAGTCACACACCACGAAGCGGATGCGGCAAAGAAAAACGAAGGAGATAAGCTTGTAAAGCTGCTCCAACAAGATAAATCGTGGAGAACCCAAGCGTCAGATTCTAGTACCAAAGGTACTAAGCGTAAAAAAGAACTCACAGGGGTGTTTAGCGACTTTGATGAACTTTTTTTGTAATAAAAAAGTCTTGACCCTCAACAAGATCAAACAACAACAAAACAACAGTAACATGTCTCAGATGAGAACCTCAAAATACGCCAAGGCGTATGAGTATTACTCATACGATCTCGACACACCGTTGCAAGCGGCACCTGCCAATAATGCGACGCAAGTCAAGAGCGGTTATAAGTGGACTGTAGACACCTCTTCAGCCTCTGAATCTGTCCCCGACTGGTATAACGCTTTCTTTGAAATAGATCTCAAGATCACGAAGATGGACAAGTCAACCTACGGTGCGGCAGATGCTGCAGCTATTATCAACGGAGGTTTCAGTCTAATCGAAGATCTTAAGATCTCCTTTGATGGTACTCGGGTCCTCGATCTCCCCTCAGCCAACCACGCGGCAAATGTAAAGAATCTAACAGAGATGACTGATGAGCACGCGAAAAAGGTGGGGCCCCGACAATTCTTTTACAAGGATACGGCCACCGGTGCAGTGATCCAGAAGTATGCAACACTCGCTCTTGACGGAAACGCGCAAAACATTGCGCCTACTGACAACACGAATTACAACGAAGGCTTTGCCAAACGAAAGACTCTTCTCTCCGCAGGTGCTGAAAATAATATCCACCTACCACTCAACCGTTTTGAGTTCTTTGACTCGATGCAGGAACAATTAGCCCCCAACGGAAGAGTTTCGATCGAAGTAAGGCTTGAAAGCGATGATAATGTCCTGTTCCGAGCAAACGCGGCAGGCGCAGGGCGTTACATCATAACTAAGTTCAAATTACGGGTTCCTATCATCAAATTTAATGCCCAAGGTCTCAAGAAATATATGGAAGACTACCTGAAGCCTCACTCGTGGAACTATTTGCATGAAGAGGTCATTGTCTCTGATCCGCTTCGACAAGCAAACGGCACCTTCAGAATTACGAATGCGGTGAGACGGCCAAGACACGTGTTTGTATGGATCGTTAACGCCTCAAAATTCTCGGACCAGGAAGCAAATCCCCTTCTTTTCAACACCTATAACATCGCGAATGCTCGATACCTCACCAAAGCCCAGCTCAGAGTACAGAACGGGGAGCGTTATCCCGACCAACAACTAGACCCAAACAGTGAGATCACACGCGCCTGGTTAGCTCTGCAAGGGTATTCAAAGTTTACCAACAATCTCCTCTTAGGCCCCGCCATCGATCTGAAACAGTTTCAAGATCTGTACGGCATTCTGTACTTCGATCTCACTAAGCAGACACCTGAGCTACTAACAAGAACGACAGGCTTGGAATTTGAGTATAGTCTCAACAATTCTACGAACGCCGACTACTACATCTATGCCCTTGTTTTGAACGAGGAAGAGGTTAGTATTGATAATATGTCTGGAAAGGCAGCTATCAAGACTTAGATCTGATCACAGATCTCGTCTTTTTTTCTGAATTTATAATATGGAGCATATTATAAAAGCTATGACAACATACCACCCTTACGGAGTTGCCCTCTCAGAGGGTCAGAGAAAGAAGCTTGCTAAAGCCTACACTTCACAATCGGCTATCACTCTCCGCCTCTCGCACAATGAACTGAGTGGCCCTGACGAAATGATGTTGACAAAGACACAAATAAATAGGATTCAAAAAGCCGCGAGCACTGGCAAGGGGGTAGACCTTAAGATCAGCAAGACACAGATCAGAAAGGTTGCACAGCAAGGAGGAAATCTCTTCACGTCACTTTTAGCGCTCGGCTCGAAAGTGCTACCTAAAGTATTGCCAACTGTAACGAAATTTGCTACGAAGGCTCTACCTGGACTTGCGACAGGAGCGCTCACAAGTGTAGGTAATTTTGTCACAGACAAAGTCTTAGGCGCGGGGCAGACAGGTGGCTTTCTCATACCAAATGATAAAATTCAACAGCTCATTGCACACAAAGGCCTTCTCACCGAGAAACAGAAGAAAGACATCCTCGCTGCACTTACATCTGGCGGTGATTTGAAAATGAAGCCGACTAAGAAGCAATCAGGTGGTTTTCTCGGCACACTTCTCGCTAGTATCGGAATACCACTAGTTCTCAAAGCGCTAACCGGAAGTGGTGCAAAGCGAAGGGGGAGGGGGTTGCAAAACAGACGACCGGGTGGTAAAAACGGCGGTGCTTTGCAAAACAGACCGTATTGGGAGGGAGGACCACAACCATCACCGTGGTTTCCAACACATTTTGATGGACCTGTGACCATAGGACGAGGCCGAAAAAAACAGAAAGGCAAAGGAATTCTATTGGGAAAAAACTCACCCTTCAACGGAATACCACTACTGGGAGCTCTGCTGTAAAACCTCCCTTCAAAAACCTCCCGATAACAAACCTCGATATCGATGAGTGGGTTAGATATCTCAAGATCCCAAACTTTGGTGGCGTGATCTCGAGAGATCACATAAAAGATTGTAAACCAAAGCGGTGTTATGTGATTAACCTTAACGAGTCACATGAAAGTGGATCACACTGGGTAGCGATGTTTTTCGGTTCCGGCCTCATCTTATATTTTGACTCGTCCGGTTTACACCCGTGCGGGGAGGTTGTAATGCTTTCTAACACCTTCGGTGTAAACTATGCATACAACAACATGCAATATCAAGCTATGTTGAGTGTGTTGTGCGGGTATTATTGCCTGTGGTTTTTGAATGAGGTGAGTCGAAGACTGAAAGGCTACGGCCTTGCTCATAAGAGCCTGTACTCTGTCTTCAACGATGTAGTAGAACCTCTATCACACAGCAACACCTTGTCAAACGAGCACTTCATCGTGAACTATTTCACCTAGGCCTTTTTTTTGTGAAAGGTCTTTTACATAAAAAATCTCTTCAAATTATCTGAAGAGATTACAAAACAGGCAAGATGGGTTTCAGCGACGGTTATCACGAAGTCGACCACAGACAAGAGGGGGCATCGAAGGAAGGGCCTGAAGGGCCACCCGGAGCGAAAGGCGACAAAGGCGACACTGGTGCTACAGGCCCACAAGGCCCACAAGGAGCCACAGGCCCTGCCGGTGTCAAAGGCGACAAAGGCGACACTGGCCCACAAGGTGCTACTGGTTCTCGAGGAGCTGCTGGGGTAAAAGGTGACACTGGTGCTACTGGACCACAAGGCCCTCGCGGAGCCACAGGTCCGGCAGGACCTAAAGGCGACACTGGTGCTACAGGCCCACAAGGTCCGCAAGGACCGCAAGGTGGTTCATCAGGATCTAACATCGATCTATCAAATCTGAAAAAGGCTATAACTTTCACAAGCACACATGGTGCTGATCGTCAGGTTACGGGGCTAAGCGACCAACCGCTCAACGGCACTGCCGCTGTAAACGAAAATAAACTCAACACCGAACTCGCGAAGAAAGCTGATACGTCGACGGTGCTTAACGGCTTGAGTGGTAAAGTCGACACAACCACTTTCAACACTGAGCTTGCAAAGAAGCTAAGCTCTTCTGATCTCTCAAACTACCTCGACAAAACTAAAGGAGGGAATATTTTGAAAGCAATCTCTTTTACCTCAAGTCATGGAGCAGACCGACAGGTTACCGGCCTAAGCGACACTCCTCTCAACGGCACGGCAGCTGTGAATGAGAATAAACTCAACACCGAACTCGCGAAGAAGGCAGATACATCAACTGTTTTGAACGGCTTGAGTGGCAAAGCGGATACAACTTCTGTTTTACTGCTAAGCGGCTCACAGAAGATGACAGGTAATCTGGACATGAACGGCAAGGATGTCATCAATACCAAACGCGAAAATTACTTGAATATGACGACAAGACAACAATCTACTTATGAAAACTCAAACACTCTCATCTCCCGATATGAGGCTGGTGCCATGAAGAGGCATCTCCAAGGTCTTCTTGATATTACATGCCTTAGCAGTGCTACTCAGGTATACGTTGACAATACGAAGAAATCAATACCTAGCTTTCGCAACCTTAACGACAAGCAAACTTTAGACGCGTGTGGGCGAAAGATTGTAAATCTCCCAGACACATTTTCTGACAACGACGAGGCTGTGTCAAAGAAATACGCGGATACCAAGCTCAGCACCTCCGGTGGTACAATGTCAGGAACACTCGCGATGGGCTCGAACAAAGTTACATCTAGCCACACACCTTCAGCTGACACTGATGTGGTGAACAAAAAATTCGTTGAAGATAGATTAGCGCATAACATAGCGGGCCCCCAGCTGACTAACGACCTCGCTTATATCATGGGCAATAGCGGTCAGTTCTCCGACGAAGACAACATCACTGGTAAAGCGATCACAGACCAGGTTGTGCTGTACCCCACCAATCCTAGAACCAAACCTTTTGATTTAAGCTTGGACACTAGCAAGGGTTATTATTCTTCTCGGTTTGGTGTAAATATGTATTCTGCGAGCAGAGATGAATACACCGTCGTCTGTGAGCTCTGTTGGCAATCGAGTAAAATCGATCCAAACAGTGTGACTCTGACGGCGACCAGCAGTGTTGAAACAATTTCAACTCAGCGCAGCAATCGATTTGAAAATCACATCATCACCCTCATCCATTTGACCAAATGGTCAAATTCAGCACCAAACTATCTCATGTTTGACGTCGTGATGAAAAATAAATCGGGGCAGGCCCAGGCCTACGACCAAACCTTGCCCATTTGGGTTATTGTGTACGGATCAAAGGGTTTTCACAACTCTATTCCCAAAGAGGTCTGGACAAGTTGGTACTCATTCGTGAACGGAGCCGTTCACATCAACAGCGATCTCACTCTCGAACACAAACCCATTCATGCCAATTCTGCAGCTACTAAGAAATATGTGGATGATAACACCCACGAGATCATATTTCTCTTTGTGAAAAAGATGGCTCATAGCAATAACAAAAATGTTAGTTTTAGCACAGCATCCGTAGATATCATATGTTATCCAGCTTATTCAAAGGGAGGCTATAACTCAGACTATTTTTCAGTTCATAACAGCGGCCGAGAGTTGAATTTGGTAAAATCAGGGTGCTATCACATTTTGTACAATGATTACGTCTCTAGCATAAGAAATTTTGTTATAGAAAAGAGTGAGGATAGTGGTTCAACTTGGTCACAACTCGATAGTACTTACGTAAAAGGTGTTTCTTGGTCGCAGATTACAGTTAACCGTGTCATAGTAACCAAACAAAACAACACTCGAATACGGATGGGAATAACTAGCAGTTACCTAAGCGGTACGGACAACGCCTCGTTTTATTTGACAAAGCTTGTCTGATGCGCATATTTTTTCAAACATTTATTATGAGTTGCTCATAATAAAATGACTGACGCAGCCATCTTCAACTTTAACCACATCGAATACTCGATCGGTGATGAGAAGATCGATGAACTCAAAGCTCTTTACAAGCACTATCACAAGAAGTGGTGGTGCTCGCGGAAGATATTCACAATTTTCAAACGAAAGAGCCTACTCTGCAAGCTGAGTAGCTCTATGCTCATCGTTATCGGTGGGATAGCCGGTGGGGTAACCATGAACCCGATCCCGCTCGCCACAATATCTGGTGCCGGTCTCCTTCTCAAGACTTTCACAGATGTGAAGAAGTTTGACCGCAAGATCGATATGAGCAAATTCGCTTTTACCACCTATGAGAAGATCTTGACTGATCTGAGGTCTTATATGAGGGGGAGGGCCTTCAACAGCGCTTCGTTTATCGAAGAGGTAAAGCTTATCGATGACACCATCACAGATCTTTGTCCGATATTTCAGTCGAATAAGGTGCTCAAGCAGTATGAAAAACGCTTTGGTAAAGCTTGAAGTTGGGTGGCTAAGCTTAGCTAGATACCCCAACTTCTTCACGCTTTGACGTGCTTTCCTTTTTCGTTTCGAAAAAAGGAAAAAAAAAGACCTTAGGCCTTAGACCACTACAACCTCTTTGAGTTCTTCATCTTCTTCACTATCAGCCGCATATTTTGACTCAGAGACGTTACTCAGAGCCGCTGGTGATGGATAAAAGGGGACAGTCTTTGGGTCTAAGCTAAGTAGCTTATCTACTATCCCCCTGTTGTGAGGGGAGAAGTGGTGGGGGAAAGCGGGTCTGACCTTAAGAATCTCACCAGTCTTTGGATTAATAAGCTTACTAGTCTTTGGGTCAACCCACATTTCACCTTCGAGTTTATCTTCTTCGTCTTTAGACAGGGTAGCCAATGGCTGCATCAGTCTCTGTGGATTCACATACACATCATGTATTTTCAATTGCACTGATGACCTGCTAAAAGAATCCATGTAGATGCTGTCGACGACGATGGTCATCTTTACTTTACAGTACTGGTCTAGGTACTTGAGTGGATCTATTTCTGGTATATATTTTGTGTGGAAGAGGGTATATTTCATTAGTTTGGGGTAAAGTATTGGAACTTGTCCTTTATCCACACCCCTCTCATCAGTCAAAGGGAACTTCATCTTTTCTGCTTCGAATTCTCCATAGGTGTCACTCAGGTGTTCATAGCATAGATCCCTCAATCTTATCAATGCTGCATAGAAGTCGAGCTCGTTTTGTTGCACCCCCCACTCCCATAGGAGAGTTGGTAACGAGCACTTCGTGATATCATCGTCCTTCAAGCTCTTTCGAACGCCAAACGAAGAGAGAAAAGGGCTTGCTATCACCAACGGCCCTGGCTTGCCCTCACCACAACCGTGTTTTGCACGTATGTTTATACACTTGTCACCATAACAGTTAGAAACCGCTTTTTCGAATATGATGTTGTCTTCAATCTTTTTGATATCAGTGAGTTGCATCATGACTGTAGTACTTGTAATGTGTGCTTTAGTTGCTTTGCAACTACCCAAGAGAAAAAAAATAAAAAAAAAGTAAAAACGAGGGTAACACTTATCTTTTCAAATAAGTGAGTCACCTCGCTTTTGCATCGTTGACACTTAACTTTTGAGATAAGTGCTACCCTCGCTTGAAGCTTTCCTTTTTCGTTTCAAAAAAAAGGAAAAAAAGACCTTTGGTCTTAGTCCTCTTCAAAGTCTAGCTCTTCTTCTTCGAGTTCATCTTCTTCAAGGACAGCCAATGGCTGCACCTGTCTCTGCGGCAACCGATGCACATATACATCGTTTACTTTTAGCTGTACCAATGCGTACTCATCACCCAGATAGATACTATCAACCACGATGGTCATTTTTACCTTACAGTAATCAAGGCATTCTAGCGGCTCCACTTTTGATTCCTCTTTCGAGTGAAAGAGGGTGCGTATCTTATCAGACTTTTGACTGTACATAAGCCTCGGGTATAGTACCGGTGCTTTCCCCTCTTTCTCAACCAGTGGGAACTTTATGCTCTCTGCCACGTCTGTACCATAAAACTCGTCCAAGTGTTCATAGCAAATATGCTTCAACTCTTTGAGAGCGTGGTAGAAGGCAAACTCTTTTTGCGTTGGCTCACCCTCTTGAGGATTCCACAGAGGAGTGGGTAGTGTGCAGCCCGTAACATCACTCTTACTCAAGCTTGGCTGTACACCAAACGAGAATCGAAAAGGTGAAGCTATCACCAACGGCCCAGCTTTGTTCTCACCACAGGTGTGTTTAGCCTTGATGTTGATACGCTGGTGGCCGTGTTGGTTAGTGGTCGCCTCTTCGAAGATAACATTATACTTGGTAATACCTTTGAGACTTGTGAGTTGCATGTTTGTTGAACTTGTAATATAATTTGCCTTTTCTTTTCTCTATATCCTTTACACAAGAGAAAAAAAATCAAAAAAAGTAAAAACGCTCCACGCCAAAAAATCAACATACATTTTCTACGATAGTACTAAGTACAAAGGTTGATACTAGAACAAAGTTCATGGTTAACATACCAAAACTGACTACCACTCGTGGTGAGGGTACTCGAAAAAGAAGGGTTCCAGGCGTTAACTATCTCGATGAGGACTATAGAATGTTGATAGCTGGGCCCTCAGGTAGTGGTAAAACGAATTTGCTGTCCTATATGTTGAGAGCGCCGCTTGTGCCATATGACGAAATATATATCTATAGCCCCAACTTCCACCAAGACCTAATACAAGACCTTGCGAAGATCATGCACCGGCATTCGCAAAAACTAGGTTATCAGATTTTACATCTGATGGATCCAGCTCAGATCCCCGACACAACCGAGTACCCTGCAGAGGGGCGAAAGGTTGTTATCTTCGATCATTTGATCACAGCTCCGAAAACAACGCAAGACAAAATCCTCAAGCACTTTATCGATGGCAGACATCATCAGATCTCACCCATATACCTATCCCAGTCGCACTACAAGACTGACAAAGACATCAGGTTGAATTGTTCTCACATGGCTATATTTTTGCCGCCAACACAGCGACACCGCAAGCTAATCGCTGATGAGAACTGCTTCGATGTCAGTGCTTTTTCAGCGTTGAAACCTTATGATTTCTTGTTTTGCGATAAGATAAAGGGCACCTGTGCACGAAATTTTGACGAAAAAATATAAGTACTATAAGTACTAGTACTAAGTACAAAACAAATATTGCTCGAAATGAAAACTTACTGCGTGAAGCAAAAGAAGAAGACTGATAGCATGCCGGGGAGTGAGCGGCAGGAGGTTGCGAAAAATGGTCGACTGATGATGAAATCGAAGTGCGCTGAATGCGGCATCACTAAGGTGTCTTTCATGAAAGGGGGAGTAAAAAAAAAGGCGGGACGCTCTTTGAGGATGTAGGACGAACCAGCACGTCTTTGAGTGAGATGGCTCTAAAGGGGCTTGCGAACATGGCGCAGCAGGGGCTTCCAAACGCTGTCAAATCTGACTATGCGAAGAGCAAGTTCAAAAAGACGGCGAACAAGTATCTCGATCAAGCTCTCGATTCATTCGTCAACGATATGAGCAAAAAGATTAGTGGTGGAACGCTGAACGCGTACGATGTAAATCAAATTCTACCTATGTCGATGTATGCACCTGGTGGAGTGAATGACCCGACTCACCCTCTTTACGAAGGTGGAGCCTTCGATCTGCATAAAGCGATTGGTAAACTCCCGAGGCCGAAAGGTGGCTTCACGATGCCTGGGTATAATTTTGCCGGGCCCTACAACGATCTCGATTCTCAACTGCGCTTCGATCCAAAGACTGGCAAAATTCTCGAGATCTATGAACAGCCAACGGGTCCGACTGACGTGATTGCAATGCAGCACGACGTTGATTACACCGTCTGTGCAGACAAGCCAAACCCAAAAGCGTGTAAGAATGTGGCCGACTGTAAGATGGTGACAGACCTCGATGCGATACCGTACAATCAGAGGCAGTGGGGGCACTGGATTGCGAGAAACGCCATAAACACCAAACAGAAGCTTGGCTTAGGCCTGGGTGGAAAAAAAAAAGACCCCCAGGGGTCGCAAGGGTGGCAAGAAGAATTAGCAGATGAGCTGCACAAACCCATCAGACGAAACTTTACAAAGCGGCGTGTTATTGTGAACGGTATCGATGAGATTTGGTGCTCTGACTTGGTGGAGATGCAAAAGTTTGCAAAGTGGAACAAGGGCTACCGTTACCTGCTGATGGTGTTGGACATTTTTAGCAAGTACGGCTGGATCGTTCCTCTGAAGAATAAAAAGGGTGAGAGTGTGGCGGAGGGGTTCAAAGAGATATTCTCTGAAGGGAGAAAGCGAAAGAAGATGTGGACTGATAAAGGTAAGGAGTATTACAACAGTCATGTCAGAGATCTATTCAAAGCGGAGGGTATTGAGCTGTACTCGACAGAGAATGAAGAGAAATCGTCTGTGTGTGAGAGATGGAATCGTACGATCAAAACAAAAATGTGGAAGCAGTTTACCATCCAGAACAACACAGTGTATCTCAACATATTGCCGAAGATTCTCGAGAAGTACAACAATACAAAACATAGATCGATCGGTATGACACCTGTAGAGGCCTCCAAGAAGAAGAATGAGAATGCCGTCTATTTGAAACTGTACGGTAAAGACCTTAGCCCCTTGAGTGTCCATGGAGAGCCAAAGTTTGCGGTCGGTGACCACGTTCGAATCTCCAAATTCAAGCGGCAGCTTTTCGACAAGGGCTACACACCAAATTGGTCTGAAGAAATATTTGTAGTTGATGAGGTGCAGTACACCAAGCCCATCACTTACAAGTTGAAGGATCTGCTTGGAGAAGAGATCAAAGGCACTTTCTACGAACAAGAGATGTTGAAGGCAAAGCAAAGCCTTTCAGGCCTTTTTCGCATTGAGAAGGTTATACGAAAAAAGGGCAAACAAGCTCTCGTGAAGTGGAGTGGTTATCCAGAAAAATTCAACTCGTGGGTTGATGAGAAAGATCTTCAGAAGTTATAAAAAAATGAAAAGAAAATGTCTTAAAGAAATGATTAAGATAAAAAAAGATAACAAGATGGATAAACTTGAAACATATTCAAAGCCTGCACTTTTGGCAAAAGGAAAAGAGATGGGTCTGCGAGGCCTCTACAAACTCAAGAAAAAAGAATTGATTGAAGTTATCAGAAACCCCCCACCCCCTCGTGCAAGGCAGTGTGGTGTGAGGAAAAAGGTGATAATGTCACCTGTAGATACATGGTTCTTTGAAGATGAATCTGCAGATTCATCAGATGCAGAAGAGCTTGTTTTCCCTTCGATTAATAAGGCTTCGAAACATTTCAACGTAAATCCTGGAAAGTTTGGTTGGAAGGACAAAGGAGCAAAAAGCACAATAGTTATCGATGGAATACGATACAATCTGAGATTTGAGAGTTATACGTTGAAGAAAGATCCACCCCAAGATGATGAGGTGATTATAATCACCCCTTCAAAGTCTGAGGATTGAACGACGTAAAGTCGTGGGTTTTCCTCACTTGAATCGAGTGAGGAAAAAAATCTTAAAGAAATATTGAAAAGAAAATAGAAAGGAGTTTTTTTGAGATCAAAACTATCTTTACAGAATACATATCTGCATAATGGAGAATAACACTGTTGTGCAACTACGCAAAATCGCAAAGGATAACGGCCTCCACGGCTACGCAAACCTTCGAAAAGATGAGCTTATCAAACGCATCAAGCTTATTCAGTCGAAACCAAAAAGCCCTGCCCTGCCCATAATTACACAAAAGAAGGCAAAGGGAGGCCCTAGGAGCCTAGCTCCTAGCAGTAGCGCTCCTACCACAATTACAGAATTCCGTGAGATAAACAAAGGCCTTCGCAGAAGCGACTATGAGAAGCGGTTACACGAGTTTATGCAGCCAAGAAGAAGTGCACTGTTGAGAAAAAGGGCACTGTTGAGAACAAAGAGAGAAGAGAGCAAGAGCTCTCTGAAGAGAGCGAGAGCTTCTCGTTTCAAAGCTGTTGAGAAGATGTCTTCTCTGAAACAGTTTGCAAAGATGTATACGATCGATGGGGGGCCAATACTTTTTGGGCCGAGAGATTATCTTGAGGTTGTAAAGCCCACCGTTATGAACCTTTTGAATACACAAAAAAATATCAAGATAAAGTTCATTTTTAGGTGTGAAATGATAAGGAAAAATAGTGATGGTGAGATTCAGCACACAACTGCATATCTTTCAACTTCACAAAAGATCGTCTTTCAAGAGACTGATCGAGAAGAACTTTATGAAGAATGTGTGGAGAAAATGATAAAGAGTTTGGAAAAGTTTGAAAGAAATGGGAGTGGGTGGAAATTTCATCGTGTTGAGGGTCTGGATTTGCATATGGTGAAATACACCCCTCTGAAAGGTTCTTCTTACATTAAGCTGCCAAAGCATCTCGCAAATAAGAAGGCCTTCATAAATATGGAGAATGAGGATGATGAATGTTTTAAGTGGTGTGTTACGAGAGCTTTGAATCCTGTTCAAAGTAATCCTAGCCGTATCACAAAGATTTTGAAAAAACAGGCAGAAAAATTCGTGTGGGATGACATTAAGTTTCCGATGGAGGTGAAGAGCATTAGTCGCTTTGAAAAGTTAAATCCGGAGATCGGTGTCAACGTATACATGTATGAAAATGGGCTCAATCCCTTGAGAGTGAGCAGCAAAGGTCAGATACAGCATATTGATCTTCTTCTCATTCAAGATGGTGACAAAAAGCATTATTGTCTCATCAAAAATTTGAGTCGGCTCGTATCGAGTGAGTTGTCAAAGAAGAAGGCGAAGAAGTATATATGTAGGAGATGTCTTAATTATTTTGGCTCTCAGCGACTTCTTGACACTCATGATGTGCTGTGCCGATTTCATGAGGCTGTGAGAGAGAAGATGCCGAAAGAAGAGACTTTCCTCTCTTTCAAAAACCATCACAAGAAGATGGACATGCCGTTTGTCATCTATGCCGATTTTGAATCAATCATTAAACTATTGCACTCAGCCCAACCTAATCCCGAAGAGTGTTACACAGAGAGAAAGTCTCAACATATTCCGGTAAGTTTTTCCTACTATCTCAAGTGCTCATTTGACGATAGTTATTCAAAACTGCTTGAATACACAGCAAAGTCTGAGAATGAAGATGTGGCACAAAAGTTCGTTGAATCGCTTGAAGCGGAGGTTAAGTCTATTTACGAAGATCATCCTCCTAAAAAGATGATCTTCACAGACAGTGATGCTGTCGAATTTGAAAATGCAACATGTTGTTGGTTATGTGGAGAAGATTTTGAAGAGGGGAAAGACAAAGTTCGCGATCACTGCCATTACACCGGTAAATTTCGAGGGGCTGCGCATAACAGCTGCAACCTAAAATTCCAACGGCCAAAATTCATACCTGTTGTGTTGCACAACTTGGCAAACTATGACGCTCATCTCTTCGTTAGAAATCTTGGTGTTTCAGAGGGTGAGATTGATTGCATACCAAACAACGAAGAGAAATACATTAGCTTCACAAAGCACGTTGTGGTTGACAAGTTTTTTAAGGAAGACAACAAACTCGTCGAGGAAAAGAGAGAGTTGAGGTTCATTGACAGCTTTAAATTCATAGCTTCCGGTCTTGACAAGCTTGTTGCGAACCTCGCCAAAAAGGGTAAGCCTTTCTTCCAAAACACAAGAAAATATTATTCCGGAGAGAAGCTTAATCTGTTGATGAGAAAGGGTGTTTATCCTTATGAATGGATGGACTCTATACACAAGCTTGATGAGCCACAACTTCCGCCGAAAGAAGCTTTCTTCTCTGTGTTAAGTGGTAAAGGTATCTCAGATGAAGACTATACCCATGCTCAAAATGTATGGAAAGTCTTTGGATGTAAGACATTCCGAGATTACCACAATCTCTACAATCAAAGCGACGTTCTTTTACTAGCCGATGTGTTTGAAAACTTTCGAAAACTTTGCAAAAAGAACTACCATCTCGATCCTTGTTGGTACTTCACCGCACCGGGTTTGGCTTGGGATGCCTGTCTTAAGTTGACTAAGGTAGAACTTGAGTTGTTGAGCGATATAAATATGTTGCACATGTTTGAGGCCGGTATTCGCGGTGGTATTTCAATGATTTCGACAAGGCATG
The DNA here is from genome assembly GCF_964205215.1 of Stylophora pistillata. NCBI lineage: Eukaryota > Metazoa > Cnidaria > Anthozoa > Scleractinia > Pocilloporidae > Stylophora > Stylophora pistillata. Next base: position 12,392,394 of record NC_142527.1, on the reverse strand, counting down.
CAAAAGCCAACAACAAATACATGGAGGAAAGCTTTGACCCCTCCCAACTTTTAAAGTTCATCATTTATCTCGATGCAAACAACCTTTACGGTTGGGCGATGAGTAAGCGTCTGCCGACGGGAGGGTTTGAATGGGTAGATGAGAAAGACTTTGAAAAATGGAAGAATTTCCCCTGCATTCTCGAAGTCGACCTAAAAGGTGTCAAAGAAGAGCTTCACGATCACTTCAACGACTACCCACCCGCCCCTGAGAATCTATTGATTGGGAAAGTGCATAAGCTGACCTGCACGTTGAATGAAAAGAAGAAGTACATCATTCATCATAAGACATTGAAGCATTACATGAGTCTTGGAATCGAGATCGGAAAGATCCATCGCGTCATCAGGTTCAATGAGAGACCTTGGATGAAGAAGTATATTGCTCTCAACACAAAATTGAGAGCAAAAGCAAAGAATGACTTTGAGAAGGACTTCTACAAGCTCATGAACAACGCTGTCTTTGGCAAAACCATGGAGAACATTTGAAAACGCGTTGACGTGAGACTTGTCACCTCAGATGAGAAGGCAAAGAAGCTGACAAATAAGGTTAACTTCAAACACTGCGCCATCTTCTCCGAGAATCTCAGCGCGATACATATGGGGAAGACGCAAATTCTCTTCAATAAGCCTCTCTATCTCGGGATGAGCATCCTCGATATTAGTAAGACATTGATGTATGACTTCCACTACAACTACATCAAACCTAAGTACCCAGAGGGTAGATCAAAGCTTCTTTTCACAGACACTGATAGTCTTTGTTATGAGATTCAGACTGAAGATTTTTACAAAGATATAATCGATGATGTAGACCGTTTGTTTGACACGAGCAACATTTCAGAGGGGCACTCTTCTGGGATACCGACCGGTGTGAACAAGAAGGTGATTGGAATGTTTAAGGATGAGGCAGGTGGAAAGATCATTGAGGAGTTTGTTGGTCTGAGGGCTAAACTGTACAGCTATAGAATGTTTGATGATGGAGAAGAAGTGAAGAAGTGTAAGGGAATGAAGGAAGGAGTGGTAGATCGCACCATCAACTTCGATGACTACAAAAAATGTTTGTTTAGTGGTGTAAAACAACTTCGAAAAATGAACACACTTCGAAACCGAAAGCATGAGATGTACATGGAAGAGATCAATAAGGTCGCGCTATCCGCTGATGATGACAAGCGAATCGTTTTACCAGACCAAATACACACATACGCGATAGGGCACCGATTATCCAGTCAGTGAAACCTTCAGACTCCGTGAATCTTATGATAATTTTTCTGCAACTATTTGGGATGAACACAACACACTTAAAGACAAATGGCATTTAACGAGGCTTCACGATATTTTAACGTAAATATGGACAAAAACAGAGATAGAAACCACCGAAAGTGCCAAAATATAGTGAATTCACGATTATTTGACGTGAAAGCGCGAATCGGCATCGCCGAAAGTGCCAAAATATAGTGAATTCACGATAATTTATCGTGAATACCACAAACATCATTAAAGAAACCCCCGAAAGTGCCAAAATATAGTGAATTCACGATTATTTGACGTAAAAGCTTAAAACAGACCACAAAAGTGCCAAATTAACGTATATTCATGAGAATTTGACGTAAAATGAGGGGAAATGTTTCAAACCCCGCCATGATACAACTACTCACAAAGAATGATCTCATTTCTTTATTCTTTCTTTCCTTTTGGAATCTCAACTCAAATGGCATTAAACAATGACGGAGGGAGATGCGTAGCTAGCCAAATGCAATACGCGCGTGGAATCCATACAATCAGCGAACCCTAACAATTCTCGTGGCTTAGCTGAAAAAAAACTTAACCACGTGTTTATTGCGCTACCTGGGCAGACTATTATGCCCCAACAGCATCTGCTTTCAAAATAAAACCCACGACATTTCGATAATCAGGGTATGTAGAATGAGAAATATAATTTGAAAGTCCAGCCTCATTGTTAAGCGAAACTTCAGGGTGTAATATTAAGATGGACAAAACTTTTTGTCAGACTAGGGTCAGGGTTATGCTACAAAGGGATTTATCACCTTTACCGTGACCAGCTCATTTTTCGCATGGGAACCTCTATATGACAAATAAATCCTTTTGTTCAATGCGTTCACCACCGTTTTTGTATGAATGAAAAATGTTACATTTCAACTAATCATTCTTTTTATGCGTCAAGGCAACTGAACATAAGATGACGATACTAATAATTGTAATATCTAAAATTCTAGCCTATAGCTAAAAGGATGCCTTTGACTCTTTCTCTCAGATGAAATGCAGAAGCTTGGTCGTATCACTGCAGGATTTTGTCTGACAGAAGCTCGCTTACTGGAAACTGAAAGAGAGAAAAAAACAAACAAAGAATAATTGCCTTGCTCAGCTGGGATGGAAATTATGTTTTAAAATCTTTATAACCTTATGCTAACCTTTCGCCCTGAGAATTGTTCGAAGAACAGCATAACAAATACTCCGTAATCATACCCGTTTTCTTGTTGAGGCACCTAAGGGTTAAAGAATGTTATTATCTATCCCTTCACCTTTTTACATATTACCCTCATTACTACAGTGGTCTCTAGACAGGACTTTTATATAAAGGATATCAATAAGGATAAATTTTAATGCAACAAAATGCAATATAAGGCCAAAGATAATACAGCTAAGGTCTCCCCCAGGGATGAAACCAATTATAAATTTTTCTCACACCTCTGGAATTTCCGTAGTCACTAAAACATGGAACGACCTACAACCACCTACAACCACCTAAAACCACCTAAAACCACCTAAAACCATCTACAACAACCTACAACCACCTCAAAAAAATTCAACAACCACCTCAAAAACATCTACAACCACTCGCAAACAATCTAAAACCATCTAAAACAAGGTATAAATGTCTGAAATAAGGCGAGACGACATGTCACGTACATGAAATACGAGAATCGAACAAAACATCCACTCCCCCCCCCCAAAAATATCTTACTCTCCCTGGTCCCTTGTAACCATTGGCTTAAGTCACGAAATGAAATACGAGATCATGCTAAGTACAATAGAAGAATAATTAAAGAACTTTACAAAATGAACTATCAAGTCACAAAAAATAATAAAATAAAATAAAAAACTCGTAGTCGAAAGACTTACTTGATTTAGCTTTTTCTACCCTGGGTACCAGTGAGACGTTTTGGTTCACGTTTCATTTGTTTACATAATAGCACAAGGTAGGGTTTTTCTCTCTCTCTCGGAGTGTGCCTCACTGCTGTTTTGTTCTGAGGTGGCGGATTACATTCCTAAGGACAAGTTAATTTTCTTAGCATCTGTTTATCATCCACCAAATATGTTTGTACATTCCCGGTGACTCCTTTAGATTAACCCTAATGTCTTTCACACCCGTTTCCTGTTTCATCACGCAAGGCTAAACTCCCCGGCGTCACGACAAAGGAAACGGAGACTAGTAGGTGTAATCATTGTTAAAAATGTTATTGAAATAAAATCTATAATGCAATTGATTCAGAAGAAAACAGGGTAAGACGAGCCGAAATTAATAAAAATGATTTGAAAAATTTTAAAAGTGAATGATTGTATTTAAAGTAATTTACCTGGATTTTTATATACCTTTATTATGTTTTGGAAGCCAACTCTTCTTGGGAGTGATGGGATATGCCCGCTTCTTGTTTTCGCTTTGCTCGTTGTAAATACGTCCCCACCATACTATCTTGGAGCCTGGCACAGTCTAGAGTAGCTGGTGCTTTACGAGCTAAAACGGAACGAAAAATTTGGATCACATATTCGGGTCTGCCCTCCCCGCCAAGGGCCGTCACTGGTAAGAACGTTTTGATTCATTTTGCTGAAAAGAATCATCAAATATCACTATATAATGTTTTCTAATTCGTGCAACTGTAAACGGGTTAATAGTTGTATAAAATCAGGCTCTACAAATGAGACACGTGGATTCTGCGAGAGACTACATCTTGGTTCACCCTAAACAATGGGGAGGGGGGGGGGGGAGGCTAGGACTAAAAAAAAAAAAAGGCTAGTAGAGAAAAGTGTGGGCCGGGGTTGGAGGCTAAGATTGGAAAGTAGAAGAGACTGGTTAAAACGATGTACCATGGTTTGCTTGTGTTTCCGGAAACTTTGAATCCCAAACCTAAAGTTTAAAACTTTATATACAGTCATAATAGTCATCTTGAATTCTATATGTGTAGTGTAACCGCACTGTCTTTTCGAATTCCCCACTCCTGCGAATAGCGAATATGGAAACTCTGACGAATCCAGAAAAAGATTCGTCTAGTTGAAACGTCTGGAAAGCGATCAGGGAAAGTTGGTCGGCAGGCATTCTTGAAGAAAAGGGTATTTGTAATGCAGAAAAGACGCTAAGTTCATCAATGTAAATCAAATTTTATTTGTTAAAAGATGATGCTGATGTTACATATGCCGGGCCCCGCTTTCCGCCGATTAGCGCGAAGGCAGGGTTATATTTTGACTGGGGTTTCTTTTCCTCTTGTTAAAAAGCATTTTCTCTGATAATTTTCTTTATTTTTTTTTTTCAGAGCATGCAGTCAAATTGTATTAAAAAACGAATTATACTGAAAGTGCTTTTAAGGCTCTCATATACGATTTCAATTTAATTTGCACTAACCCTGGGTTACCTTAACCGTGCTTCGATCAACCTGGCCTTGAAAGTCAGTAGAGTTATATCCATAAACCTTTTAATTGCGATGTCAAAAGTACATTGCAATATCTGCTTTACGCTGCAGTGCTAAGTGTATGAAATCCGCTACCTCGACATACACATCCATCTTAAATAAGGCCTGTTTCAAATGTCGTGCTAATTCCGTTCTAAGCTAGCTCGACTTCAGCACAAATGTTAAAATTCAGTCTTTGCAACCTAGATTCAAGTTCCAATTTCTTTCTTTTTGAACTGTAACCGACATATATTTCTAAATACATGTATGACTAAATGTGTTTTCTTAAACCTTTGTCAACTTTCATTCAAGTTGCTATAATTCTTAGTTGCTATAATTCCTAATTTTTTAATTGTAATACCCATGTAATTTTCGAATCAAGAATGGAAATCTAATGCATTTTCATAAACCCAGTATTAACCCAGTATTTACTAAAAGTGTTTGAAACTTGATCTACAACTTGATCCTATGCCGACCAATTTAGTAGTCGGCATGTCCGATACGCTTCTCCCTATCATCACTAAGGCCGTGAATTCCTCGCTCTCCTTGGGACACTATTAATGTAATGCGCATTCGATCATATCTTTTTTGCATGTTAGACTGCGCAATATAAGTAATAAACATTATTATTATTATTATGGGCAGAAATTGAGGACAGCATGGCCGCTAAGCATGCGCATTACGGATCCTAATGACCTTTACAAATGTCTGACTCTAATAAGGATTTGTATGGCGAGAGAGAAATTCTTAATAATTACAATGAACTGAAAAGGATTTTCACACCAGCGAACGTCGCTATGTTATTGTGGCAGAATGAGGCTACTTTGTGCGTAGTTTTGAGGTCCTTACTCTCGTTTCCTCGGCAAATTACGCCAGCGCCATGTATCTCGCCATACAAACACTGTATATCAGCTAAAATTACCAATATTAAAGACGAGAAAGGTGCGGCCGAAAACCTGCGAAAGTCGCGGTACAAACTTGGGCCTATTATCTTTCATTTTAAACGATTTCTACGGCAGAATGTTGCATCCAAAAATTTCCTCAAGAAGTTAAAGATACAGATGAAATTACGAGCCAATGGCGCCCGAAATTGCCGAAGACATGAACAGTTTTGTCGCTTCTGCAGCACAAAACAAGATTCCGCCGTTTTTGAACATCAAAGTCGGAAAAGCTTACATGAAATATATCATTATACGTGGGAAAACCGCTGTTTTGCATAGATAGCAGCCTCCGATTGTATTTTTTATCTGGCTATGGTGTGATGTCCGTGACAACCCGTGACAGCAAGCGTGACTAGAACGTATGGGTATGCGCAACTCTTTTTTTAACGAAAGAAAGCTTTTGGTGCTTTTACATTGCCTTTAAAGATGTAAAATATACTTTAAAGCTTGATTCTTTACTTTTAACAACAATTTTGACATTTCTGTGCCAATATTTTGAAAGAAATGTAAAACAGGCATGAGCCCGCAAATTTGACCGCTGGCTGTCGGTGATTTCTGCCCTACTTCTCTATAATGAGCCCTTTGGCTTCCAGTACCGCCTGCCCTCCTTCAGGAAGAAATGGAAGGGTACGGGCAGGCACAGTAATAGCAGAAAAAGAAAAGTTTTGATCGTACTCCTTGAGACATTGTTTGAGGTAATGGAAGTAAACATTACCCGAGTATTTGACTACTTTGCCTGTCTTTTCAGTACGTTCTCTAATTCCTACACTTTTCACTATCACCTTGTCTGTCAAATTAAACGCTGTCCTACATTGTTCGCATCGTTGTACAGTCTTGGGGCAAAGTTTGTGGTCGTCCCTGCTCACCAACTGGTATTGTTTTCCAGTAATTCTTTCCGGGTCCAAGAAACCCAGCGCAGGACCTTGCGACGAGCTTTTTGTAACCTACAAGAAAAAAGGTTTCCGTCAATTACATTATTCCATAAAAGGACCTATTGGTTTTCACGACAAGGGCCTGTTTCATCCTACTCGTGATTCCCATAATGACGGGCCGTCTAGGTATCCATTTCATATTATGCTGCAGTGTTACCAAAAAATTGGCGAGAAACACAACACGACCAATATTACGATGACGAAAATAACAAATCAACAAACGAAAAAAAAGCACAAATATACACACAAATAAACTACCTGAAATAGAATGGCTAGATAATTAAAAAAGGGACCGAAAACCAAAATTAAAACTAATAAACATACAATTGAAATTGTTAAAGTAAGGGAAAAAGAGTTACAATTACCTCCCACTGATTATTATTGGCGCCTTTGTAGAGTCGCAAGGGAGTCACCACTTGAGGCTCTGGATCTGTTCTAGTTAGAAATAGCTCCAGCTCTGGAAGATTGCATCTTCGTACTTTCTTTGAAGGAGCTGCCTTGAGACCAGCAGCACTCGGCTTCTTGTAAGTGTTGTAAGATTTGGGTGTGAATTGCCGAAAACTAGACAAATGCTGCGCCTGTCGCTGGGGACCCCATTTATTCCAGGCGACGGGATCGACCAGGAAGTGTTCATATCCAGGAGCAAGGCGATATTTTCCCAAACCTCTTAGGGCCCTTTCCTCCTCTGCGTAGAATTCCTTGGTCCAACCTTCCAGTGTTTCGGTCACTTTGGCAACTTCTTTTGGCAACTTCTTTTGGCACTTCGCTCTCCCGCAAGCGTTTCTTTTGTAGCTTATGCTTCAATTCAAGCCCGTTGGTATAGAAACGCCCGCCTAGCCGAAGTTCTTGGCGAGCTGAATAAATGAGGCAAGTCTTGAATTTTTCAGAGCGGTGCTTGTCAAACCATTCATAAAAACCTGGGACCAGGCCATCCCAGACGTCCTTCAAGCTCGCTAGCTTTGCTTCATAGTCAGCTGGGTCTTCTGAGTCGGCTAGACCGTTTTCCAGTAGTATCTGTTGTTGACATCCGTAGATGTCAGCCATAATTCTCCTCTGTGTGCTTTCGTTACATCCCATTGTTTTCAGCTTTTGGGCATCTCGTTCTTTCATGTGTTGTGTGCACCACACGTTTTGAGCCTCCTCAAAAATATCTGTCATGCCTTTGGCTATTGCCTTGTCGAGGTCATGACCAACCTTCTTGATTTTAAGTAGTTCTGGCTTGGCAATGGCTAATTCACCTGCAAACCTGCGATAGGTTTCGCGGTCCTTCTTAAAGTGCCAGAAACTAGGGCCCGGAAATTCAGGGTGCTTTCCATTTCGGTGGTTTATCAGGGCCTCGTGACTGAAAGTGGTGTCTGTAAGCCACAAACCATCAACTAGTTCGAAGGTTGTGTCCACTTGCAATATACTGTTCCCAAGTACACAGAATCTGTGTACATCCTCTAGCACATGTTCAGGAATGTTTACACATGAGTATTGTGTTTTCGTAAAGGACACAGTATTTATGCTTGATACGCTCTTAAGGCTCGATATCAACGATTCCGCTTCACTGTGCTTCTCAGCAGTATCCCGTGTTTCTTCAGATGCTTTCTTGTGGAACTTTCGGTTTTCTATCATTTTTGGTCCTGAGATAGTTTCACTGACAGTTTGACAAACTTGTTTTGACATTGTAGCGTATATGTTATCAATAGACAGTCCTTGGTCTAGATACTCGTCAATCGTCTCAGAAACTACAGGATCTTTCCGGAAATAGGCTGATACCGTAGGTTTCATGGCGTTACCATGGCGCTGTAAGATAAACTCTTTAGTTCCACCTGCCCACTTATACATGACCAAATACCAAGGCTTTGGTTCTCGTTCATTGACTGCTTTAACTGTGACAAAAGTCCTTGAAAATGACGGGTTGGCTTTGTTCGTTTTGTAATGTCTTGTAAGTTCATAAACCTCCTCCGGCGGAACATAATCCTTTTTGTAGCCTTTCGCTGCTTTTCTATTGGCAAAGAACAACCCATTTTCCAAATGGACTGTACGAGACCCGGAAGTACTGCTGTATTGGTAGTAGCGCTTTGCATTTCCTTTGGAAAGGTATGCTCCGTTATCATCTGCTTCTGCAGAAGCTATGGGTATCACCCTCTGATCGAGAGTAAAAATCTTATCCTCCCTTATAGCAGAGGGCTTGTGTTTCAAATCTAATTCTTCCGGGTTTTCAAGTAGGATGTTTAGGATAGTACAATGGTCCATATCTTCTGTTGTTTTTAAGCTTCTGAAAAAAACAATAAGTTTCTGTTTGAATAACCTAGTTTTGATAAGTGGTAATTTATTACACACCGAGGACCCCATTTTTGAGACTCATGTATAGATGAGGGTTTTATGGATACTAAGTGACTGACGAATGATGATTAAAAAAGATTGAATAAAGAAATGAAACAGTAAATAAAGACATGAATGAATGAATGAATGAACAAAATGAATAGAAAATCTCATGGGATATGATTGGAAAAAGCAATAACCAATGCTATGCGTTCTTTTGCTGAGGGGGTAGCTCGAGCAGAAACGCCATTCGCGTACCCGAACGAAACGCCTGTCGTCTAGGCTACTTACAGGAGATATCTAATGGACAGTCCAAAGAAAACGGGAGTGAGTAGTTCCGTTTCATTATATTTTTAAAACAAACGTTCCTAACACGTTCGTGATTATCCACTTTCACAGTCATAGTCACAGTCCTATTTATATAGATACATATTTATTTTCTGGAAACGACAGTGGAGACGAGGAGCATCCCCGTCGAGGCATTCTGCCTAAAGAACTCAGTCCGGTTCTTATTACCCAGTCTTTAGCCCGCATTTCATATACCTAGTGCCAGTTTTATATCCAGTCCAAAGTTTTATACCAAGTTCGTGCTTTATACTGACCCGGTTTTGGCTTACTGTAACAACAAGGTCAAACAGTTACATACTTGTCTTTATCCATTAACAGAGGCATGTTTTCTGTATCTTCTTCCATCTATGTATAAAATGAAATATAAGGAACTGTAATAATTATATTAGTCGCGGAAACGTTGCTTTCACTCGGTGGGCGTAACTTTGTACAACTAAATAAGAGGCTATGAAAAAGAAAGTCAGTTTTTCCGATTTAATGAATATTTGGTCAAAAATGTTCTTACCAACAGTACCACCCGTCTTAAGTTTACATTTAAGAGGCGAGTTCAAAATCAAACTTTATGGAAAAAGTCTGATGATGTTTTAGGGGATCTAAGTGGGTTATAAACTTCGGAAGCGCCCGTCAAAGACTTAAATAGGCTCCGTTTCCTCCGGGTCTGGTCTTTGATCCTCCTCCTCCCGGGGGGAGGGGGGGGATGAGTGTGGGCTCATTTTCCCGAACAGCGGCTGGTAATTGACGCCTAACTTCGACCCCGCTTCTCCCACTTTGGTTTGCATGGGTTCCCTGTGTAGTAGCCTCATCCATCGATAGCAGCTTCCGGAAAGAAAACAAATTGCCTCCTTCATTTTCGGGTTTTAAATCTCAAAAGAAGTCTCCATGAATCCAGTTATGATGGTTCTCAGAAACAGGCAATAATGGTCAGTCGTTAAACAAATCAGCAAGTGTCAAGTGTTCATCTTTGGCTGCTCGAAGCGTTCTCCTGATTTCAAAACTTAATGGCAGTATGCTTCTTGTAAACGATTATGTGTATATGTAAACATTTGGAGAGTTTGCCAGACACGAGTTCACAAATCTTTGATTGGACATTCTGGGCGCTTTCCATTGAACCCGAAATTCCGGAAATTTTTGTTTACACATCGAAGGTTTGGTCCGAACCGAATATTCGGGATCAGCTCAGGAGGTGGTCCACCTTGATCGGTCTGGTCATTTCGATCCGTGAGACCGAAGTGTCCCTTTCCATTTGGCAAAATTGTTGTCCCAATACCCCTCTCTTTTATCCTGCTTACAAAACGAACAACCAACCAAACGCGCAGTGGCCTAGGTCGGGTCTATTCAACCGGAATGTATCGGGCACGTGGAACTTCCGAAATTTCAAACCGGAATTTTTGTTGAATGGAAGGCGTCCTCTTTCTCTCTCTTCGGGGGAATAACACTCAGTCCCAAACAAGCAAGACGAGTGAATTAACGGCTAGATTATCACTAGCAGAGCGATGGATGATTACAGAATTCGCCGACAATCATATTAGATGTGGTCACACTACGGACTTTTACCAAGGTAAAACCGATTTACCTAGGGCAAATTCATCAAAAATCTTACGAGTTAAATTAATCTCGGGGTTTGTTTTACCTAAGTAAAAAATTCTGGGAAAGTCGCACTACCGCTATCGGCTTCCAAGGTTTTCACGCACAGTTGAATTTTTTGGAGCATAAATTCAAGAGAGCAAGATGCGCAAGGATCTAGCCGATCAAAGAGACATTTTTTTCTTTTATCTCGCTGTTACTTCTTACGTTAATTCAATGTCTCAAGGTGAAACAGGTGAAGACGTAGACAACCCGTACCCCCCAATTTTTTTCATCGCGTGAGCTATGTCCGGTTCTGTCATCAGGACCTTCGCCGATGAGTGTCTATTGGCTAGCAACCTAGGTATTTCTTTTTCCCAAGCTATCGCTTTGGGGTAGCTGTCAAGGGAAAGTCTATTGTTCTCGAAACATATCCAAGCCCCAGACGATAAAATTTCCCTGAGGTAAGTTACCAAGGGAAAAATCAGTCGCACTTAAAAAATCAATTTCCCCAGGTAAAAAGTCTGAAGTGTGACCACAGCTATTGTGTGCTAACTTATTCCTTGCTCACCGATGTCCTTCCGGGAATAATACAGTTTTAAAAAAGGCTAGAACGCGCGAACGTGAATTGATCAAATCCGTTCATTTGTCAGACTTACTCTCATGCAAATGAAAGGAATTGTATGTAGAAAGTAAAAGAGAAATCGCGAAAAAATAAAACTTCTAATTAATTTTTGTCTTATGGTTTAGAATAAATTATGCTTTCAGATCAAAGCTGCGTAAATCGAACTGAACCAGTGCATAAAACTACGCGTTTCCTGTTTTTTACTCTCACCTATTGTAAGTGTATGGAATATGTGAGAAAATCTTAATTTTGAATGGGTATATTTCAAAAAGCTACGCAACGATCAAGAATACTAACGACAATATACAGAGCGGGGGCAGCTGTAGTGTCAACTATTACTTGTCGAGATATAGTGCGTCTTACCGTTAAAACCATGAATGATTTTAATGTACCAAAGAGGCGGCGGGGATTAGTAGTTTTGACACTCCTGCTAGATGGCAGCCCGTAACGCACAGCGCTCGATCTCGACGATATTACGCGAAAATTGGGGACTGTGAACAGTCTATGTATTAATAGTCTCCGTGAACAGCTTTTGTTACTCACCTTTCGTACTTTATTTGGAATTTTCTTTTCTTCATTCTCTTCGTTTTCATCCGAATCACTGAGTACCACTATGGCTAAAAAACAGTCACATTAGGTGTTATATAACGTCGTGGCTTTCAATCGGGCTGGCGGAGATAACAACTAGACGGATTTTAAGAGAAAAGGCGGAATTCAAGCAGTTTAGAGAAAGTATGAATAAGAAGGAACTGTACGTACCTTCCGGATTTTCCTTTCGTAAGAACGCCATCGTGCCTGCATTCATACCGCTCGCAGTTGTACGAATGGTGACAATTATGCAATGGTGACTCATGACCACGTTTTGCTCCCGCTAAGATTCTAAATGAAATTTTCCAGACATATTCCAGGTTTCCCACCATATGTAATCACTGGTAATGTGACATTTTAAACATGATTTTAAAACAATTTAAAATCACAAACCATCAGTTGTTGCTTAAATTATAATCAAATTGTCGATAAGTTTCACAAGAGAGAGAGGAAACAAAATCAAACTCATATCCCAGCCCTCCCAACATATGAGGACAGTGCGGTGGAAGGTTTGTGTTAAGCTTAATGGTTGATGACGCAAGGGACCAGGGAGAGTAAGAGTAAGAGTAAGATTTTTTTGGGGGGGAGGGGGAGTGGATGTTTTGTTCGATTCTCGTATTTCATGTACGTGACATGTTGTCGTCTCGCCTTATTTCAGACAGTTATACCTTGTTTTAGATGGTTTTAGATTGTTTGCGAGTGGTTGTAGATGTTTTTGAGGTGGTTGTAGGTGCTTGTTGAATTTTTTGAGGTGGTTGTAGGTGGTTGTAGATGGTTGTAGATGGTTTTAGGTGGTTTTAGGTGGTTGTAGGTCGTTCCATGTTTTAGTGACTACGCTGGAATTTCAGTCTGAACATTTTTATTGGGTTGCTTTAAACTGATTTGGGTAGACAAGAATTGTAGAATAACCAAGAAGTGTCTATTTTATGAACCAGATCTATGGTTGGATTTTATTCTGCTAATAAAATCAATTCACAGTAAATGACAAAAAGACGAGCTGTATAACCAAACATTCACCACCATCGTAATACTATCCAATTTTTCAATACTTCAGTCAGCCTCAGTACATGATAGTGTTTCCTACCTATATTTATATACTTAAGCATTAACTTTGCCCTAAAAAATGCAACTTGACATTACAATCCTTAAGAAGAAGACTAGAGATTTTAATACTTGGGATAGAGGACAGGCATAGTCTTGGAAGTAAAGTATGGAGTGGGACTTGGACATTCACTCATTTTAGCCCTCCATTCACATTCTATAAAACTAAAATCAAACAAATGATACAAGTGCTGTAATGCAAGAGGTGTCTGGTGCGAAAAAAATGAAGATAGTGTAGTGCATATACCTTCTGATAATGTTTGCTTCTTGTTCTTGTGTGGAGGAAGAGCAAGTAGAGTTCTTTCTATCTGGGCCATAAACAATGGAGTCAATCATGAGAATTGGAACTCTGAAAAGAACATTCCACTGCAATATTAATTTTCACTTCAGTAATAGTGTCTTCTTCCAACAAGAATTAGTCCTAGTCCTTATAACTTCACCATTCAACAAAGTTATTGCTACAATACAAAGCCCTCAGCACATTTTGGATCAAATATCATTAGCCAACTTGAGTATACTTTTTCCTACTTTTAGAAAGGTTTAGAAGACAATGTTTCTGATAAAGCTTACACAGTACAACCATCATCCTTTCTTCTTCTGCTTGTGAGTGTTGGTAGATTATATATCAGAGACAGGAACCAATGCCCACTAAAAATAAATCAAACAGCAGCACTGTTTATAATATGACTGATGGTGTTTGCAGAGAAAAATAGTTAACTAAGTCATGATTTGGCAGCATAATACCAAAATAACCGCAAGAGAGAGAGATTTAAAACAGGCAATAATCATAATTACCATGAACTATATAATACCTTCTGCATACTGGATTGAAAATAAATTTTTTTTGAAAATGTCCACTCTCCTTGTAAACTGAGATGCCTTGACATATCTTTCATCAGGACTGACAGATGCATAGAAATGCAAATAATTATTAAAGACCATCAGCATGTAGGAGAAACATGTATATAACAATTATAATAATCAATATTGTCTTAATTAATGTACTTTGAAGAAAACCAAGCATATTAGGTACATGTATATCATTAGGATGGACCAGCTTAGCAACAATACAAAAGCTATTTTTTGCAGGACCAGAGATGACACTGCTTTGTGCGTTTAAATCTAAGCGTAAAGAGAACAATTAATTACCCTGGCAAGACAAAGGTTTCTCCAATCTGAACTCTAGTTGACTGCCTGGTGTAAAAAAAAAAGCTAAACTCTTGAATGCTGTCAAGCAAATCCTGATCCAGTTATTGGGATATGTACCGTACTTATTCACCTATAAGCTGATCTCGGCTATAAGCCGAGACCCTAAACTTCTTTATGTCAGCAGCTGTTGCATTGAAATAAAAAATAAACACAAAACATTCGGCTATAAGCCGAGACCTAATAATTGCAAAGTACTCCACGCATGTCGTTAACTGAGATAAATTAACATAAACCGAAAACAAAAGGAGCTTCCCTCTCGGGAAACATGTAACCAAAAAGTAGGTTATTTACTCAGTTGTTATTGGTCGTTTAATTGAAAGTAACAACAAATCACAGATAACTTGAATTTAATGTGTAAATAAATAGAACCATGCATGACATAACAAAACATTCACCTGAGTTCAGAATCCTGTCTCAAATAATCGCTCTCTTTCAAAGTTATCGTAATCGATCATCATGCCGAAAGTTCGTCGTTCTTCATACAACCATAGTTAGTAGAGGGGACTGGTTTGGAAAGCCGGCTAACTTCAAAGGGCCGGCCTATTGTTTCGCTTTTGAGGTTGAACCGTACCATCACGTGACCAGTACCGTGCACACATCAAGATAAACATGGCTGACATAATCGATTTATTTTTGTTTGGAGACGATTTCGACGCTGTCTTAGAAATTTTAGATGAAGAAGAAATCGATTAACACTTTGAAGAAGCTGCCGATGAAGTAAGAGTTTAAATCTGCTCAAAATTAAATGTTTTAGCGTAAGCAAGGAAAAGATCACCCGTCACTCGATCAATTCTGATTTGTGGTCAAGCTTGAAACCGTCTTTTTATTGCGAACTAAGTGCGAAATACTTATCTTAATCAGCAATTTTATTATTATTGACCACTTTGTTGATTGTGCTTGGATTGTATCCTTATTTTTATAAATGAAAGCTAACTCTTAACTAAACACTATCAACGCGAACTTTTTGTTTGCACCGATGACAGGTTCAACTCGAAAGCATTGTATGTCAACATTGCCACAAGAAATGCAAGAGGAAGAGTGGACTGAAACGCCACATAACTGTAAAGCACAAAGTTATCGAAAAGGAAGACCAAGGGAAACGACAGAGCTATTTAACAGTCGAAACTTATTCAAGGATTGTCGAGAAAGCCAAATTAAAATTGTGCGACTGCAAAATGTACCCACAGCTGAAAAAAGAATCAAGTCCTACAACTGCAACATAACATCAGAATTCTTTGAAATTCAGAACTTATATAACCGTTTAGTCAACTCTGGAAACGTTGAGAGATTTTATGCTGCTTTTTAATCAAATATTGCTTTGCATTCTGCGAAGCATTTTGAAGGATTATCAAGGAATGCTGCTACCCTACTTTCAACTAAGGTTGCTGACAGCATGCTTGCACATAGTGCTGAAGAGAAATTACTTGCAAGTCATACGTGTGTTTCATTGACTAAACTGTCCGATAAAGAAAAAGCTGGACTACAGTACATTGGAGGTTCTGTACTCCACAAGCTTTACAACAAGCATGCAATTGTAAAGAAATTATTAGAAACTGAGCAAGCATGTCTGTACTTAAGGCTGGGAAATTAGAAGACCCTTCTGCTATGAAACAGAAGTAAAAGTTTGCTCATTTTCTTTTGCAAAGGACATAATACAGAAACACAAGATAAAACTAAAACAGCTGAAATCAAAAGCACTTCACAAAGACATCATTAGACCCTCCACAGGAACTAAGGCAAAATTAGACTGAATTGCTTTTAGTAATTATCATTTATTATTTAGGACAACTTCAACATACATACCATATTTCTCTGCCTATAAGCTCAGGGCTTATAAGCTCGGGGGGGGGGGGGGCCTTATACGTGGATCAAAAAAATTTCAGTTAGAAACTATAAACTCTTTGGTGCAAAAATGCACGAAAAGAACATTAGAAACATGATAAGAAAGACAAAATCTTTATCTATTAAGTAAAGAACAGGTTCAGTACTACTTGTGTGTTTACTCTTTGTTTCGATCTGAGAAGTACTCCTGTAGCTGTGGCTTTAAATCAGAATCAATGCATTTAGACAGTGTGATTTTCATAATATTATAGGCATGAGAAAATAGACCAATCAGTTTGTAAAAGTTGAAATTCAAAGATAAAAGAAAAAAATGGGCTTATTTTTTCTACAGACTATCAAATAGTTTGCCTATTTTTTCACAGTCATATGTCAATCACTCTCTAAAAATCTCACTGTTTTTTTCTTTTGGGAAGAGGGTCATCAGTCACATTGACCCATGCCTTGCTTTTGTCTTTCCTTCCCCTGGTATTGCCAGACTGGCATGATATAGATCGCTGTATTCGAATGTTGTTGTCATTGTACCCAAACATTCTGATGTCTGGATTGTCACATCTTCTTCCATGTTTTCTTTGACTGCTAAAATATTCTTCTATGGGATCTTGACAGAATCTTTCAGTTAAGACATATTCAACACCCTCATTAAGAAGAAACTTGGTTGCTTCCACAACTGAATAGGATGTAATCTGTAGACCCTCGTATGTCTGCCAAGATATAAACATTCTATTTCTGGCATTGGCTGTGAAATTCCCAGGTCGGTTGAGTGTGCATTCTTTCCACTGCTTAAGATATCCAAGGAACTCATCTTCAAGCCAAGGGAATCTTGGATCATCAGTGGATGTGTAAGGAGCAAGGAAAGGTTTTCTCTTCCTCTGATGTTCAATTTTACTGCGTATATTTAAGCAATCAAAGAAAGAGTCAAACATTTCACAAAGCTTCGCTGTACCTGCTGTACCAGGAGGGCCAAATGATCTTAAAACAGCTGCCATTGATGCAGTTAGCACTTGAGCTGCCAGGCTGACACACATGCTGGAGTACGAATTCAGCTTAACATGTTCATATGTAATTCTAGGAAGCAACTTCAAGCCATTCTCTGCATCTTGATAAAAGATTTGGGTGATGTGCTGCCATAATAAGTAGTGACCATCATTCCACATATACCTGGAAACAATAATCAGTCAACATTAATATGTATGCAGCAAATCATTGCCAACTTACAATATCATATAAGGAGTTATTAACAGCAAAATGTAAAACATATATAAATGCAAGATAATAAGCAGATGGGATTTCTTGTGTGTAGATGGACAGCTGCTGTCCTTTGCTGTCCCAATAACAGTTACGGATATAAGATTGCCCATTTGGCAATTTAAATTATCCCAAAATGGCTTTTGATTAGAGAAATTTAGAAACCTGGATTAAAATTTAACCCTGGGTTAGAGCTAATCGGCCTTTGAACAACTGGGCCCTGATCATAACCATTCTATTGGCTGTTGGACGTAACTGCTGCCCCTATTGGTACTGGGACAGCAAAGGCCAACAGCTCTCCACCTGCACAGTAAAATTCCTTTTGCTTTTTATCTTGAAATTGTTTTGTAAACTCATACCTGGTACAAGTACCAGATCCAGAATGATACAGACAGTTTCTTGTGGTCTTTACAAGATGAGGGGCATCTGAGAAGAAGTATATAAACCTCTGTGGTGCAAACAAATTGATTGTGCGATAGCACACATCCTTGTCAGCATTTCCATCAAGACTCTTATGCATTCGGTAGAATCTTCTATTTGGTGTGGCTCCATCTGAAGTAGAAGCAATAACCCAGAGGTTACAGGTTAACTCCAAAATAGCAACAGCCTCCCAGAACAATGGCATTATCTGGGCAGAAGTAGCTCCATTGGTAGAAAAGTGGGCCAAGCAGAACTTCAACTCTGTACAAACACCTCTGATGAGGAAAGCAAGAGCATGAGTTGCAACCTCATCAAGTTTTTCCAGAGCTCCAAAGTTGACATCAGGGTCACCAAGATCCACATATCCAATCAATTCACCTGTGACCTTATCAAAAACAAGATTTGACATGATTTTCATTTCGTCAAATAGCAAGACAACATATCGTTGCACATCAAAGTACTTGTCTGTTAATGCTTTCAGTTCTTCAATCACATTCTCATGAAAGCCCCTTTTGGGTCTAATAAAGTTTCTATAATCCCGCAGTGTTCTTTGGCTTGGCAGTACTAGTATCCCACTTTTTCTTATTTCCTCGTAGCAAGATGGTGATTTGGCTGCCAATGACAAACAATAACGAATTATCATTGGGTGATATCTGACACCAGTTGATGTGCTGTTGTGGAGTTTCTTTTGTTGTTGCCAAAATAGGCTCATGAATGGTGTGATCTCTGCCTGACCAAGTATATCAGTCATGTCTTTACTGAGTTCATTATCAATCTCAACACTTGATTTCTCGATTTCAAGTTTCATTTCTTGAAGTTTCTTTTCAAGGGTTGCACATTTCAATCTTTGCATCTGCAAAGTCAGTTTTAATCGTTCTGGAGATGTCTTAGAGACTGGGGTATTGAGATGCGCTGGCTTAGCTAGTTTGTTCTGCTTGGCCCTTTCTTTTAGCCGAGACTCAAGTGAATATCCATAGCAACCAGCACACTGCTGGCCCTCATCCTCTGTTAAAATTTCACATCCTCTCATTCTCCAATACTGCTGGTGTGGAAATGAACTATCGTCGAATAGTGGATCGACAGATTTCGGGATGATGTGGGGTATTACAGCATTGGATAGTTCATGTGGAATTACTCCAGGACATATGGAGTGGCTTTCAACATCTTTCACAAGGTCAGAAACTGTGATATTACTGACTGATCTTAAATATCTAGAATACAGTTCATGGTCTTCAGGTATGAGCCATCCAAAAATTGAAATTGTGTATCCCAAACTGTCATCTATCATGATTTCAACTTCTGGCAACAAAAAGGTGTTTTTTATCTTTCTCAGCAATATTCTGTCATTTAACTCTTGAACTGACCAGTCACTGAGGGTTTTCAAAGGATGAACTCGTTTGCAAAGTTCTACAAAGTTACTATAACAAGCATTCTTTCTTTTGATTTCAGGCAAGTCCTTCACGATCGATAGCAGTCTTCGTGGCGCTAGCTTTTCCTTTTGGTGGCTTTTTTGGGGCATATTTAGAGTCGGTAGAGAACCAAACTTCGGTCTTTTCTTGGTCATCTTTGAAGACACGACTAAAAGCAAAGTTAAATAATTTATCTATCAGTAAGAAAGGCGGAAGAGCTTTGGTTAGTACAAGACATGTGTTGCCATCACGGAACACAAAAGTAAACATCGTCAGTTCCAAGTTATAAACACACATCTGATGTTTATAATCCCCTCTACTAACTACTAACTACACATACACCTTCGGTTGTGCTGTGCCGCGCACAAAAATCCTACATTCCATACTGGTAAGCACCATACACACACAGGCTTTAGTCTGAATACTTACCAATTTCTATATCATCAAGAGCGAAATGCTTCTCGCATGTAAAGACTCTATCGCTGTCAATTTGTTTCTGGAAATCTTTGTCTACTTCTCTTGATTTTGTGAGTTCATTCAGCCAGTCTGCTCTCCACTTTTTGTATACTTCGTTCCTCGGAGCGGGAAGTTTCCAAATGCCTATACCTTTCGATCGCCTGCACGATCCACAGCCAACCACGGAACAATTATCGCCAGGCATTTTAAACTTAATCTAGAGTAGCTTTATTACGATTTACAACTGTTTTTTCTTTTTTTATCATAATAACACCGAAAAGAACACAAGACAGCGTACCGTACTCAAGTGACAACCGGCGCCACATCTCAGTTGAATCCTGTGCTGTGCACGGTATTGGTCACGTGATTTCTAAAAAATCGAACAATAACCTCCTCTTTTGAAGTTCACCGACCTTCCTAACCAGTCCCCTCTACTAACTATGATACAACTTAGCGTTCAAACTAAAAGTCGTTGCTGAAGCAGAGACCGTCGAGAACAACTCCGACATTGCTAGAGATTACGGAATCAGTGAATCGATGGTGCGTCGCTGGCGAAAAGATCAAGCGAACCTGTTTTATGGTGAGCTTAAAATGTCAGCAAAGCGAAAGACGATGGGCTGCTTTTCGCCAAAGTATCCTGAATTCACCATGTTCTAAACGAGTCAGGGATTGGGTTCGAGTTGGGACCGCAAAGCATCTATGGATTGATTGAAGGGACAGACGAGTCATATTTACAAAGTAATTCTGAAATGCCTCACTATAATTGTTGCGTTCCTGGCTGTACAAACAGCTTTAGGAACGCTTCACATCTGCATTTCTACAGATTACCGAAAGATGAGTTTACCAGAAAGCAATACAAAGTCATTTTGAAGAATGATTCGCTAAAATTGGACTCCACAAATACTCGAATTTGCTCAGACCATTTCGAAGGTGGCGAGAAACTCAGTCGAGCTCATCTGCCGACTATATTTCCTTGGAAAAAGGCAGAAAGCACTAGACGACAGCTAAAAAGAGTCATCAGCTTCGAAGAAAATCTGGTAATTCAGGAAGCAAAAAAGAAGAAGAGGGAGGAAAAGAAAGACATGGCACAAGCATCAGTGACAGTCGAACATGAGAACAATCGTGAGACACAAACATCTCTCACAGGATTGGAAATCGAAACAATGTTAAAGGAGTTGCAAAAGCTTAAAAAGGACATCAGTGAATTGACAAATGAAAAGAATCAGCTGCTGGAGAAAAATGCCAAGTTGAGTGAAGAAAATGCAAACCTACTCGAGGCAAACTTAAAACTCGAGCAAGAAACAAAAAGACTAAGACACTCTCTTGAAAACTTTCGTTTCGATATTGAGAAATATAAAGACAATGCTGAAGACATTGCCTTTTATACTGGTTTACCAGACTATAATGCACTACTGATATGTTTCGACATGGTTAAAGATGCAGCAGAGCATATTGAATATGAACATGAACGAAAGCACCCAGGAATTCAGTGTGGCAGACCTCGATGTTTAACCAAGTTCCAAGAGTTTACTTTGACACTAGTGAGATTAAGGCTTGGATTGCTGGAAAAGGACCTTGCTCATCGGTTTAGTGTCTCAAGACCCCTTGTATCCAAAGTTTCAAGGGCCTGGACGAGATTTCTGAGGGGACAGTTTGAGCCACTTATTACTATTCCACCCAGGGAAGTTCTCAAACTCTACATGCCTGACATTTTCAAATCCTTCTATCCAGACTGTGTCATTATTGTGGACTGTACAGAGTTTGAGATGGAGAAACCTTCAGCACTTAATTCTCAATCTGCTTGCTACTCGTCATACAAGTCTAGAACGACGATGAAAGCCTTGCTTGGTATAACACCCAGTGGTGCTTTATGTTTTGTCAGTGAGCTATTTCCTGGTTCAACTTCTGACAAGGAAATAACAGCTCAAAGTGGACTGTTGGACAAGTTACAACCTTATGATCAAGTTATGGCAGACAAAGGGTTCAACTGCACTGATGAGCTTGCTTCTGTGGGAGCAGAACTGATTAGACCAGCATTTTTGGTTAAAGATACACAATTCTCAAAAGAAGAAACCAACCACAACAAGATTGTTGCCAGTTTGAGAGTACATGTTGAGCGATTGATGGAGAGAATAAAGAATTGGCACATCTTTGACCACCGAATTCCAATTACTCTTGCCCCC
Organism: Stylophora pistillata; assembly: GCF_964205215.1. Lineage (NCBI taxonomy): Eukaryota > Metazoa > Cnidaria > Anthozoa > Scleractinia > Pocilloporidae > Stylophora > Stylophora pistillata. The sequence goes on along the minus strand of NC_142527.1, from coordinate 12,370,505 downwards.
ATAGCATCTGATATGTTATTTGTAGTGGCTGGACTTTCTAATTTTTACCCTCCTTTGATTAATTAAAATTTATGTGAATATAAAGCAACATTTTAATACTTAACAATGGTATGGATTTATGTTTCATTGCCTTGCATTAAAATAGCATTGATAAACTAGTGTTTGATAATGTATTATGATATTGCCATCATACCACTGGACTGTAACCAGACTGGTTATAAGTCATTACAATAATCCAAGCACACTACACATGTAGTTAGTAAATATTTTACTCAGTCAAATATGAACATAACTGTGTACAATGTATAAAAATACTGAGTTAATGTGTATAGACAAAACAGATCGCTGTTTCTTTCAAGACAAAGTTTATCTAATCTTAGCTATAGCAAATACCTATAGGGTGGTTTTTAAAAAACCTGTGAAACAATTAATACTATTTACTTTCTAATAGTGCCAGTATTAAACAATAGAAACAAAAGCATTTAAGCAGAAAAGCACTAAACATGTACAAAACTTAGTACGTGTTTCACAGGCTTTTGAAAACCATTCTACCTTCACAAATATATTGTTTACACTCTGATAGTACTAAAAAGTGTGCAACATAATTTGGGCAAACCACTAATTCCCATTAAATTTTGATTTGCCTATTTCATTGTATAGTTTTCTTAAATTACACACTTTTACTGAAATGAACACATTGATTTTGACTGTTTTAAACTGAACGAGCATTCAATTTAGGAATTCCATACTTGACTCTAGGATACACAAGTTCTGGAACAATCCAGTCATTAAAAAAGGATTCTAGCTTGGGCAAAATAGACTTCCAGCGGTCTATTGAAAAATGTACTCTTTCACAAAACAGTGAATCACAGCCTGAACCCTTTACAACAAAATCTGTCCACTTTCTTCCAGTAACAAACATTTGCTGATGGACTTGGTAGAAGTATTTGTGTTTGTCATTTAATCTCAATGCATTACTGTTCTTTTTGCAAATGCTCTTGCGTAACAATGCCTTTTCTAGTGTTTCATCCTTTGATGTCTGGACATACTTAACTTCTATAAGTCCCTCTGAATCAGAGGCTGATGGATCATGTACAAGGCCATCGGGGCTAGCACCAAGGTAACCATGTTCTTTTGAAACAAAAAACCCACATTTTGAGATTGTTATGCCTTCATCTCCTTGACTTTGCTTGAGAAGCTTGTAATCATTGATAATCTGGTCTTCCATTTTCAGTCCTTCCTCCATTGACTTACTTTGATAGGCCTTGTTGTAACCAAGTATATCTTTAATTATCTTAGTAGGGGACGTACTTTCTCTCTGTACAGCTACACGGTAACATTTTGTGGCAGTAATCCTTGGTTGTCTGTGGCGATGCCATAATTCAGTGTTTGATTGACCTCTAGTTTGTTCCTCAATATCTTGCCTTTGTAAATCATCAACCATAAGATTTCTCTTTGCTTTTTCAAACTTTTCTTTTAGCTCTTTTGCTGACACGGGATGACATTTGACTGGTGAAAGCAGAGAATCCTTTACATCCTGAAGTTTCTTTACTTCCTGAGGCAGTATATGTGTCCAAGCTACAGTGTTTCCTGATACCCTCTGGTACTCCTTCATCATTTCAAAAAACCTTGACTTGTTTTCATCGCGACAAGCATTTTGGTTTGCATTTACTGGAGAGTGATGAAGCTTACGTATCTTCTTCTCTTTCGTGTAGTCGTGCTTCACAAAAGTCATCTCATTTATGGGCTGTATTGCACCTTTTCTCTTTCGTGGCACATTCCACTTGCATGGTTTGGAGGTGCATGACTCATCAGACTCATCCAGTTTTTCCCTTACTTTACAATAGTTTTCTAAAGCAAAAAGTGTTGATGCAACATGGTTACATCTCCCATCTATGCCAGCAGGGCATTTGCAGTGGGCTCTTAGCATCTTTCCAAGTGAACTAATAACTAAGTAGCATGTATAAACTTTGTCCTTTTTCATAGATGGGAGGACTTGGCTTTTAGCAGTGGAGAGCTGCTTTTTACATTCTACACCTTCGATCATAAATCTCCACACAGGTCCAAATGATATTTTTGGTAGTGCCTTTATATCTGGTTGGAATCCTTCTTTTGGGAATGAATCCTTTACTTCAGGCTCTTGATTCTCAAGTACGCCAAGTTGAGCTTTTTTCCGTAACAAATTGACGCCGCCATCCGGATCACGCAAGTATTTAACATCAAATCCATGCTTGATGTAGTCGTGTACTCTATAAGTCAAAATTAGAGCACTCATAAGTACGAGAGGACTTTATTAAATTCGAAAATTTCGATTATATTAAATTTTTACTCTTAGGAAATTTTAATAATAATTCTGAAAAGGCATATAATTACAAATAAAGTTGTTATAAATAAAAATAACTTATTGCGTGTAAAGGTTCTTAGTTTAAAAGTTGCCAGCTTCGATACGAACCTCGACACTAAAGCTTTCTTTGTTCCCGTCGTTTTTGCACCTCTGCACCTCTGCAAAGCAGCCACCTCTTCAACTGGACAACGCTACATTTTTCAACAGAATCCCTTGGAAGTTTTGCCCCAGGAATATCTTCCTGAGTTAGTTTGGCTTTGCTCTTGCTTTCAGCCATATTGATTTGGAAAATCTGTCCCTTCAAACAATCCATAGATGCTTTGCGGTCCCAATTCGGACCCAATCCCCAACTCGTTTAGAACATGGGGAATTGGATCAAACACTACTGGACTGGTTTTCAGAGCAGGGGAGTCAAGGTAAGTCTTTCGGTTCTTTAAAACAATGAAAAGCTTCGATCAACTGATATCTGTCAGATCGTGTTGCAATGTTTACACAAACCGTGGGAATGACCGCTTCTGATTGGCCAGTTTTTCATGTCGTCAAAACAAGTCAAACAATTGATCTCTGTTATCTTTTGAGGTCGGCACACACGAGGGGACTAGTCCCTGCGACTAGTCCGTGCGACTAGTCTCAGCGACAAGTCTTTGAATAGTCTACACGAGGGGACCGGTAGCAGGGACTAGTCCCTTAAGACGTTTACACGAGGGCACTCAATTGCACAAGAACATAGGAAAATTAAGAGGCAAATGATCTTTCTTAGTCTGGGGCGTTACACGAAAACAGTTAAAATTTGGTAACTTTCATTGTAGCACTATTAAACATCAATGCAAACGAACTACACTTATTCAGTCGGATTATTCATGCTTTTACGTGTTCCGTTTTTGTTTTTTTTATTTTATTTTATTTTTAACAGACACAGAGTCAAATAGGGTAAAAAATTCCATCAAAACGGCTCCAAGACATCTGTATATGTTTACAAAACTAGAAATAGTTTTTTATTCTTCAGTTGTAGAAATCTAGAAGTCAGGGAAAATTCATAGAAACTGCAATGTTTACAAATACCGGAAGTCACGCATCATACTGACCCGTGATTGGCTTATCTACCGTTTAGTCGCAGGGACTGGTCGCACAAACAGTTCACACGAAGGGAAAAACATTTGTTTCATGCGACAAGTCCCTGCGACTGGTCGCATGAATTCAAACCAGTTTGAATTCATGCGACCACAGAAATGTGTAGTTCACACGAAGGGACTAGTCCCATCGTGTGTGCCGACCTTTACAGGAATTATTGCTGTAAGCGGATTAATTCTACGGCTAAAAGCGAAGGAGTTGAGCAGTGATCCAGACTTCAAAGCCTCACTGGGTTGCTACCAGAGATGGAAAAAGCGCCATTCCATCAGCCTTCGCACTAGGACAACCCTGGCCCAGCGACTCCCACAAGATCTGGAAGAAAAGATCATCCAGTTCCATCAGTTCGTGATCGCACTTCGGCAGCGGTATGGCCATTCGCTCTCCAGGCTGTTCAATATGGATGAAACTCCTATGCGACTTGAGCTTCTGTCGAGCAGAACCAACAATGATTTACATGTACCTACCTTTCGTGATCTCGGAAATTTGTGTTTGTTGATAATCGCTCGGCTTACAGTCGAATAAACATTGAATTTCGAATCTTGTTAAGTACCACTAAATATTTTTTGGCGAAAATACTCGGCTATAAGCCGAACCTCCTTCCTTGGCGAGAATTTACCTGTTCTCAGTTTAATTTGTTGGAAAAATCGCTCGGCTTATAGGCGAATAAATACGGTACCTAAAGTATTAAAAACAGAAAGATGTACAAATTTGGACAGCAATTTTTCGCTGCCATTAACCAGTTGATTAGCAAAACAATCTCAAATGGTGGATCTTAAAGTGGATGAAGTATAATTTCTTTGCTTCAGCAACCCCATAACATGGGGCAAAATTTCAACCAAAAATTGAAGGAAAAGAATAATAAATTATATGTGATGTCTTACATTTACACGAGGACACATTGATTTACAGGTTCATTTACAGGTTCATTTACAGGTTCTCACTAAATCAAGTACAGTTATATTCTTACATTAATTGCTATATCAATTACATTAGAAAAAAGTCAACAATGGAATCGTTCACTTCCATCCCATCCTTCAATGTGGCAAGGTCCATCTGTAAGATCTGGATTTTTGCTACTGCTGGTGGTGGTGGAAACACAGCTATTACCTTAGAGTCATTTAAAGAAATGAAAATTAAAAATACCTCAAACCAAAGCAAGAAAACTTTAAAACTGAAAACAAGGATAAAACACCCTCATGATAACAGTACATTTAGACCATGAAAACAACAGCGTATTGACCATTGTTGGTGTATCTTGATTTCAAAACAGCTAGACCATTTTTAAAACGATACCTGTCTTGATCAGTCAAAGTATTTTCTTTGCCAGTAACATTGGATGGTGTCTGATGGAGATGTTCATCTACAGGTACGGCATCACCTCTGTGGCTTGCACCTACAAGATTAAATATCAACGTGTAGATGTAAATTGCTTTAAAAACAGAGCAAGAGCACTTGGAGTTTCAAAGTGCCAACTTAGCTAAGTGGAGGGAAGGAGATGTAGTGGAGTGTGAGGTTTTGTGGGAGCTTGGAAAAATTGTTAATTAAATAAAGGAAAAAAACCTGAGATAGTTTTATCTTAGTAAGTAAGAAATAGTGATGTAGCACCAAACTCACGCTATCTATGACATAGGCAACAGCTATGTTTATGATTGCACTGGTGTACTGTATAGAAGTAATAAAATTCTGTTGGTTTCGGATCATTTTAGTAAACACATGCGCAAATGTGTTTATCAAACACATTCTACAAACTCACACCTTAGCTACTTTTACCAAAACACGAGCAAATTTTGTAAAAAGTCTTAGTGGTATATTTCCAAGAAAGTGCACTGATAGCATTGTTTTGGCTGCAGACCTTGATCCCTTTAGAGCTACAGTACACTTCGAGAGTCATGGGTCTAATGCCTTTGCGTTACTACATGTGCATTATATAAAACAGAATTCCCCCATAGCTCATAGAAGTATATTACAGTTTTAAAACCAATGAATGAAGACCAGCAGTGCAAGCATACTGTATCCATGTTCAGAGTCTTTTGGTTTTACCTTTTACAATCTCTGGTTGGTTCTGAATTGCCTTTGCATTTTTGCTGGGCATTTTCTGCTGCTGGAACAATTTCAGGTCACCTGTGATGGACATAAAAAGCTACATTTCAACCTTGGTAAAAATCACAGGCCAATGAACAGATAAGAATAGAGTAAAGGTGGGTACGTACTATTGGCTCAGTCAATGAACCTATGTCTGACTTACCATGCATTTTGCTGGTAAAGCCAAAGGAATTGCAAATATTTTCATATTCACAATTCCATTCATGTCTGTTGTAAACAGTGTGTGGCTTGAAATCATCATGCACATGGCATGTTCTTTTCTCATCAAATACATACTCGAAGAAATCCTCCCCAAACATCATGGACAGAAGTTTGTCCAAAAGTTTGATCCAGAGGATATCACTTGATTTCCAGGAAATGGACTTTGCTTTCCAACCACAGCCAGAAAAGTAGAATTGAAAAGTGTTCTGATTTTCCAATGTCTTCTCTGTAATGAAAGAAAACTCTCTATTACAAAAGTCTGGTGAAGGGCAAACCAATGAATTGTTTGAATTAATAACTGTTCTACACAAAAATGAAGAGAGAACAGAGGAACCAGAGCCAGTTAAAATTTTTGTGAAGTGTATGGGAGAATAATTATATGAAAATAACTGCTATACTCCAAACCACACATCAAACATCAATAAAGATAACATATGTGATTAATAGATAATTACCTTTTGAAACACAGTTGATGGGTAAAATTGAAGAAGAGCTCCCCAAAATATTTGTCGGCCGACAGTTCATTGACAGTTGGCCGACATAGTGACAACAAGTTCAGAAACCAGTCAATAGACTGTCATCTTGGTAAGTTTGAACTTTCACAATTACCTCATAATGCGAGTGTCTTAATCGCCCAATAATAACAATATAATGGAAACTTTATTTGTATTTTTAAATGTAGAATTCTAAATCTCACTATGTATAGGCAATTTACAAATGCTGCTTGAGATTGGCTTATTTAACACACTCTAAAATCAAAATTGCATTAAATCTGGGTTGTCCCAGTAGCCCTTATTGAAGTTGAATACACCGATCAGACACTCCAGCGGTATAGAGTAGCAAAGCCATGACGTCACGTTTCCTTGACAGCATTTTTCTCAGTTCTAAACAAACGCCGAGGTCTCGTTGTGAATGGCGCCATATTAATCATAGCCTTATTTTCAATCTCTTCTTTGCTATCTTACTTCGAAGATGAAAAGAAATCTATCGCAAAAGTGGAGAACCACGTCAAATCTGATCATATAGAATGTTTTATGTATAATCAAGGCATTCTTAGAGGCAAAGTTCACGCTAGTATGAGATCAAAAGTCTACGAGGTTACGGTACGTAAGCTCTCTTGTATGTTTATGTTTATATTTTGTGAATCGGTTGGGAATCATTAGATCAATTATAAAAGCTACTCAATAGCTTTAATATCTAAATTATAGGCTCCGATGTATATAATATTGACTTCATAAAGTATAGCTCTTAGCGCCTCTAAAATAGGATCCGTTCGATGGCTGTTCGATTGGAGTGCTGAGAACGCCTGAGAGCTATTTACAACCAATAAAATCACTAAAAGAATAAGAATTTTTCTTCTTCTACTTTAGATATACGTAGATAGTAACTTGAATATCAAGTCGACAGAGTGTGAATGTCCTAAGGGCGCTTTCAAGTGCAGTCATGCCGCAGCTGTGTTCATTTACGCCATACATCATGTTAGTCGTACGGACATCGAATGTCAATGGAACAAGCCAAAAAAGCCAACTTGCCCTGCAGTTCGGGACGTCACTGAGATGTTTCCTCCTCCGAAACAGTACTGTGCTCTATCGAGAGAACCTACGCAAGCAGATCGTTCATCCATTTACCGATCGTTATGTGAATATGGAAAGTTCACAGGACTATGGTGGATTCTGAGCCCTGAACCTGAACCGGTGACGTTACCAATGCTTACAATCGAAGAAATAATTTATTCTGATGGCTTCCTTCAAGCCCATGGAAAGGAAGATCAGCTCTCTTTTTTTAAGGAAAAATGCAAAATCCAAAGTAGTACTATACAAGAAATAGCAAAACTCACAGTGGGTCAAAGAGAGAATCCAGCATGGTCAATGCTTAGAAAGGGAAGACTCACAGCTAGTAATTTTGGTCCTGTCTTAGCAGCCAAGAGAGTTTCACAATCACTCTTGAAAAGACTCATGGGCGAGTATGATTTATCTGGAGTCAAAGCCATCACATGGGGAGTCAACAATGAAAAGGAAGCTGTGAATGCATTTGAGATGTCACATTGTTTAAAAGTTGAACCAACAGGAATTTGGTTTGAAGAGTCAGGTATTCTTGGTGCCACACCTGATGGTCTAGTTGATCAAAAAGGTATTTTGGAAGTAAAATGCCCATATACCTTTAGGAATTCAACCATAGAGGAAGTTATAGAATCAGAATCATTCTATTTGGAGAAGCGAAAGGACAAAATTGAGCTTAAGAGGGATCACAAGTCTGGGTATTGGCGTCAAATTCAAGGACAGCTCCATCTCACAAACAGAATGTATTGTTATTTTGTTGTGTGGACTGTCAAGGGCCACGTAACTTTGGTCATTCATAGAGATGAGGAATGGAAACCTAATCTTGATATTCTAAGAAACTTTTATTTCCATCATTACTACCCTAAAATGATTGAGGGGGAATTATTATAAGTGTGAATACATAAGAGGAGACATATACACTTGTACTCTTTATATTTATTCTACCTTATGTGGAAATGAGAAATTAAAAAATAATGTTACTGTTCAACTCTGTAGAACAATTGAAAAGATTGAAAATTATTAACTGTTAATGATTCTCTTCTTCCCTTGTACAGTTAGGATTATATGAACTAGGAAAATAATCATAGAATATCATAGTTGTTAAAGTTATGAGGAATAACCTATATCTATCCATCTATCTCAATTGTTGGTAGACTACTTTTCCAAAATAGAGACAGAAACTAGAGTGATGCTTTCATGCCTATTTAAGTAAGAATCACACCCTAAGTAAAGAGCAAAAAGTAGAAAAAAAAGAATTGAAGAAATTGCCATAACTTATTGACTTTTTATTACTGTAACTATTGAATCTTTGTAGTCATCGAAAACATGACTTGAGCCTCTCTTGAGAATTTTCTACTCAAAAAATACATTTGTACAACCTTCCTTGATTAATGGAAACTGCAAATTAACAAGAGCAGCACAAAGCTGAAAAATTTTTTCAGAATAGCATCTTAGGTAAGAGGGAATAAAACTTAAAATCTTAAAATCCTTTAACCTGGCGTTAGCCCTCTCTACATGGATTCTGCATTTGGCAATCGACTTAGTTACTTTTATTTCATTTTCAGTAAATTTACCCTTACCAAAGCAAAAGTATGGGAATGGTATGGGACTGCTTGGACCATATCTGACCCATAGATGGGAATGGTATGGGAAGGTAACCTGGGTATATGGAATTGGTATGGGGCCAAATTTTACCAAATTTTTAACTATGGGACATGCATGGGAAGAAAATAGAAGGCTTCTTATTTTATGGGAAACCTATGGGAATAAGGTTCCCATACACATCCCATACCAATAAGAATTCCCACAACTGTCCTTACCTATGGCATTGATATGGGACATTCATTATGAAGAGTATACCATAGATTACCCATACCAGCTGACAGGTGTTCATCATGCCCCATAGATTTCCCATTGTGAAAACTGTATGGGATCTCTATGGGACATTCACTCTCCATATTTCAACCATTTCAGCTCTTGTTTCCCAAAGATCTCCCATGACAGTAGTTCTATGGGAAATCTATGGGACATATCTATGCTCATAATGGCAATGGGAAAACACATGTCCACACATTGAGTAATTGACAATTTTATTAATTGGACTGAGACAATAATGTCCTCTATTGTAAACAGAGAGCAAAAACCATTAATTATTCTGACAGGCTACATTTTTTTTAACTGAAATGACCATAAAAGTCTAAGAATATTTTACATGAGTCAAGAGATAACTTTGCAACACTCTGACATGCTTCCCTAATAAAAATAGATGAAAATTTCATTCAAGTTTCTGTTCACCTATGCATTGTCATTGTGTTACATGTCATAATTCAAGTGTTAACTTGAGTTTTATGAAACTTACAACAATATCAACATGCATATACTGCATCATACTTTGTTGAATAATAAATCCTTCTCATTGTCACCATGAACTGAAGGCCTTTTTTCAAAAAAGTTTTTCATGTTTGAAAAATTAAGTTTGGTAGCAAAGATTCAAGGCTTTATATTAAATGAAATCTTTGCAGACTGTACGTAGGAAAATAACAAGCTACATGTTCCTTATTACATGAAATCTTTGCAATGCCTAAACTTTGCGAATTTGGCAATTAATTTTAAAATATTGAAAAGTTTAAGTGGCATGAAAAACAAGTTTTGTGTACATAACATGATGTGAAAATTATGTGATGCATTAGGTAAAAATCAAGAAAGAATAAGTTAAATTACAGTTTGCAAGTCCAAAAGAAAATGAAAAGTGAAGTTAACTTTGAAGATGTGAGTGTCAACGGACCTGAAGCTTGATAACATAATAGTTTTTGAAACTTATTTGTACAACAATCCTTATATTTAGGTCATAGAATTTTTACAGTAAATTGCCAAAATTGAGGTAAATCACCTCACTGATAAACACAGAATAAAAGTGACTCAAAATACAAAACCTTTTGCAAAATTGTGAAATGCATAAACCTCAAAATCACAAAATTAATGTGGTGCGAAAATTTAATGTAATAAGGCTTCAGTAAGCTTAAATGCAAGGCCTTATGCGTCCAATTGTGTGTTGAAGACTGATGACGAAGCTTGAATGCAAAAAAAATTCAGTGATTTGAATTTATACAATCATTGTTGATGTTCATCGCTTTACATTGGCAGGCCAGTGACAATTTTTGGTCTAAAATTTGCAAAAGAAAATGCATGTACATGTATACAAGACAATGTTCAGTCCTTTTCAAAATGGTTAGGAAAATGCGCAGCATATCCCACCTCACTATCTGAAAATTTAATGTACAGACACACATCTATAATGTCCTCTAAAGGGATAATGTCAAATCTGTTCTTCTTTGGTTGGTGGAGAGGAACAATGTGATTGACAACATTCCCCAATACTTCATGCCTTTCACAAAGTACTCCACTAGACTTGGGCATTGGAGCGATGACTGCGCCACAAGTCATCCTGAAAGTTTCCTCAACCAAAAAGAACACTTCAATTTGGCCATAGCTTGTGTGCCCTCCCTGGCAATACGCAATGGTGAAGTTGTTTCTTCTTGAAACTCTCTTGTACATTTGTGAGTGAAAAATGGCATCCCCAAATTGTAGACGTTTAAAGAAAGTGACACATTCAATGGACTCCACACCCAAACAAAGCAGAAGATCTTCTTCAAATGGTGCACCAGGTGTCCCTTTCTTTAGAGCACCAATTGCAAAAAACTCATTTTTGAGATGCATCCTGTTGGTCCTGAAAGACAAGAAAAAAATACTGCTGTTATACAACCTATGCCCCTTAGAGGTCTTTACTTAAAGTCATATTACTCCAGACTTGTTTAGAAGTTCCTTGCGATTGGATTACAATTTGTTAAACATACACAAAAACAATAAGTAAGTAGAATGATTGATATGCCACGAAAGGGTTAACTACCAACCTGTTTGTTTGCCCACGAAGCCGCAGCACCAGATCTTTTGCATGCCCTGGAGGAATCTCTTTTATCATTTCTGGGAAGCTTTGTTGACTTGTCACAGCAGTCATTATCTTCAAAACAATAAAAAATTAAATGGAAACTTAGAACCATTGAATGCAAGACATACAACAAGAACACACACTGAATAAATTCTATTGTATTATGGCCTGACTCCATTATTTTTACTTTGTGGCTAAAAGTTGGTCAAAACAGTAATTCATTGTCTTAAAACTTGTTTAAAATTATACCAGGAAGAGTACAACAACCATCAACTTCCTGTACAAAGTATTAATTGAACAGTTTGCAACACTAGCTGACCTGGATTGCAATGTTTTGTGTTCCATGGAAATAATTAGAAAGGTCTCCATTCCAATCCTCAAAAACGAACAAGGAACTGCTCCAAAGGGGACCATGATCCCGCACTGATTTCTCCAAATGAAGCAGCATGTGCTGATTCATCAGCACATATCTTGGATCTGTCAATATAAAAAGATACATGTACTTCCTGTAAGGGCAGGAATAAAATACCTTTTGCAGTTCTTTTGCAGTGTGTCCATTAAGTGTGCATTCCCTATCTTGGTTATTAGCACAAAGGATTTTAAGTCTTATGAGTTAATTAACCAAAAAATTCAAGCTCATGGTTATGTTGCTTGAAAATAATTTATAACACCTTGAGTAAACTTTGAATAGTTAGCACTATATATAGCAAGTGATATATACTGTTTTTATCATTACATATAATATTTCTTACCATAATACACATCAAACATCTCAACAAAATGAATCAGGAACTTTCCAGCCATTTGAAGTTGTCCAGGGGAAATGGATCTTCCAGACAGTAAGGTAATGCCACCAACCAACAAGGCATAATGCTGGTAATAATCGTCAGGTAGAATTCCTTTTAAACAGGGTAGGGAATAATAAAGTAGCCAGTTGCGGTACTCTGTAGCTGTAAAAGAAGAAACAGTGCAAATGAATATGATATCAATGCAGGCTTGGACTTGCTTAGGTAAGTGTGGAAACTAATTAAGACTTTCAACTTTTTCTTTCATTTTTCTTTACATTTATAAAATACACTCTCCCCCTCCACCCAGCAAGACACTGATAAGTGCACTAAATAATAAAGCTTCAGCTTATGTCTCATAAGTTGATTACCTTTCCAGAATTTTACATGATGCTGAATACTTCTTGGGATCCTGGTAATCACAGTAGGGGGCTTGATCTCCAGCAGGCGTTTATCCACCATCTCTACTTGGCTCCCACAGTACCACCTCTGATCACTGTGCTTTGAATTAAACCACAGGCCAACAAGTTGTTTTACAACTCCAAGGTAGACACAGTGCATAGCATCTATAGCAATGCCATTAACAACGTCGAAGCTCGGTAACTGTAATAATGGGCTTGGTGCCTTAATGTTACAAACCTGTAAAGGAAATCTGAAGTTCAGTGTTTTCCCAAAAATAACTAAAGGCATTTTAAAACAAGATACATATTCTTGAGCAACAACATTTCCAAGACCTGGTTCACAGTAGTGACATAACAACATAGAGAAAAAATAAGTTTCTTCCTTACAATGTTATGCTTTAGTCATTATGTTCTTGATATCTTGTGTTGTTCACACTAATAACAAATCATCATATTCATATCTATGTTGTGGTTTAAATTTGTCTTTGGTTTAAAATTTTTCAAACCAGTTTGAATACTAACTATCATTGCCTCAAATTGATTATCGTAGTATGAAAAAAGGGAAATAAAAATCAAACTGGTTTAAAAAATTTTAAACTAAAGATAAAGTTGAACTACAACATCCATGAACCACATGTAACGTTCTTTTTATTATTTAGATGTAATCAAAATATTAAGTTACAATCAAAATATTAAGTCACAGGTATCTTACAGTGGCATTCTTTTCAAGGGCTTCGTACGAGTGAGCCTTAACATCCACTGCATCACGTGGTTTAGCATGCCCAGATGGAGTGTTGCGAAATGGAAAGGTCATAACATGGCCTCTTCCAGTAGTCTTGACAATGTCGCCATGTTCATCACAAAAGCTACAGCTATCGTGGCCAACATATGTCATCTGCTCAAGGACACCAGCTCTGGCTGGAAGATCAAAGTGACCAGAAAGAGCCATAACCTTGGATTTCTTCTTTGCTCCATCTGGAAGTGTGACTTCAATTCCTGTTATATCAAAAAGTACAATAATTTTAAACTTCTCCTTTTATGAACAACCCCTTTATACAGACCAAATTCATACCTCAAAGAACTTTCAATCACTGAGTTCCTAAGTTTGTCTTTGGGTGTTATTTCAATAAACAAACTTTTAAAGTCTTAAGTAAAATATTACATGTTATACTAAAGGCACTCTCCAATTAAAAGACTGACCACATGACACATGTTCTGGAGATTCTTTATTTAATTGTTACTTTTTTCAATTTTTTAATTCCTTTGTAAAAACGGCTATTGATGGATGAGTACAGTACCTTTACACAAAAAATTTATTTTATGGAAAAATAAATGAAAATTTAGGTGACTTATCCAAATGTAATTGTTTTTTACTAACCATGCATTTCTGTTTTCCACAAAGTGTCAACAAATGGCTTGAAGAAAGTTGAGAAAAAAGGTTTCTCTTCACCAAACCATAGACCACCAAATATTCTGTACTTGTTAGTTCTCCTGTAAAAGTAACATATCTGGTGTAAGTGCTTAGGTAAGATAGTCCATATACAAGGCAAGTGGCTCATCAGAGCTGGGGCTTATCCTAGTTTATTTTAACATGAACCGACTAGGAGTATTTCTACTCCCCCCTGGATGAGATGCTAGTCGATTGCAGTTTTATCCCCAGGAGTAAATTTTCTGGTAACCATTTATACACCTGAGAAAGGAAGGCACTATGCAAGTATCTGTTCACTTTGCAAGTACTCTATAGTGTACAACTTACATAATTTTATACTGTTAACTACCTACAAGAGCTTGTGACTCCTTAAAGTTAATGTACATGTAACTGCATTCTGACTCATTAATACAACACATTTCATTTGATACATATAACTGAGAATGGATGTTTGAGGGTGAATAATACTGTAATTATTGTTGTCCTTACTTTTTTTAAAATACAGTGTGGTAAATACCGGTATTGGGCCTACATATATTTGTGTACCTTAGTGATGGAGGAAGCTCATTAACGAGGAGAAACAGAGGCCAAACTCCAAATTGTGATGAACGAAATATTGCCACACCATCAGCGTTAAGTTTTACTGAGATGTTATATGGCTCTAGAAGAAATCCACCTGGACCACTCTTGCTTTTGTAAAGGGAACCATCATAGACATCTTCTATATTGTCTTCAGCCCTCTTAACTCGGTGAAATCGGTACTTTAGTCCATCAACAAATTCTGAATCTGAAGAAAAAGAGACCCTTGTATAAAACATAGCTGAACGTTCTTGATGTAGAGGGCATACTAGCATTTTACATTTCCCTGTAATCTATGCTTAAATTGTATTCAGTAACAGCTCATATGCAAAAGAGGCATGCATTAATTTTTGCAGTTCCAGGTTCAAATCCCTGTATCAGAATGCACATGATTTGTGTGAAATCCCCACCTCCCCGGACCCAAAAAACTGTCCATTGATGTCGATTGACCTGCAAATGACGTAGGTGTCCAATTACAGGTATCCGATTTGAAGTATGCAGACATTGGATACCAGTACATGTACAGTACCAACCTGATCATGCACCAATTACATGACAAATAGGCCTCTCCAGAACCAGAATTTTGTTATAGATAATGAAAATAATAACGATATTATGTTATAAATTATGACGACTGTTGGACTGTGGTAGTAGCATTTGAAAATACTTTAATACTGTAACACAATTACATACTTAGTCTTGCACTTACCAGAGAAAAACTTAAGTAGCTGATTTTCAATAGGCACTTCAATGAAGAATCCACCGTTGTTTTGGATGCTTTTGCCACAAATGGTACAGTTTCCTTTGACATCTTTGCCATAATATGCCTTGCAGAAACCACAGAAGTAATCCTTGACAACATTTCCCTTCGCTCTGCTCAGAAATTGGAACAGGTTGTTTACTGTTGTCTTGCAGTTGTTAGGCCGGGGACAGTGAGCCTCTATTACTGCAAGCAAATCATTGAATGCTTCACGTGTAAGCTTGTGCTTAAACACGAAAGATAGCAACAACACAACACTTGAGTTACTTGTGATTGGAGCTCCCGAATATAGCATGTCATCTGATTCTGCTCCACAATGTTCTGGAATGCATTCAGTGTCTATTTCATCAGGGTTCTCACAGTCACTGAAAATGTCCGAGCAAGCATCCTCGTCTTTGACAAATTGTTCAAAAGTGTTAGTATCCGCGGAATCAAACAGTTCAAATTCGTCTCCGCTTATCCCCGAATTATTTTCTTCTTCCACTCCAAATGTGCTTGAATCTTCCATGTCTTGCACTTGAAAATAGCTGCAGTCTTCACCTAAAATCATGCTGTTTGTTTCTGCTTCGAATATTTCAGCAGGATCGCCAGTACAAAGAGGCTGTGCATGTCGCGAATCATTTCTTCAACATCGCATTTGTTTAAATCATTTCGTGTACCAGTTGATGATTGTTTCGCTTTATAGAGGTTGCCTTTTCGTCTTCTTGCCGCTGGAAATTTGTATGGATTAGAATGACGCATGTATTCTCGGTAGCGACCTCTTTGTTCTCGTGCAACCTTCTCGCCATCGTCGGCCATGTTTGTTGACTTAAAGTCTAGTTCCCGGTCCCCCACACGTGTTGTTATTCAAGTGCGCGTGCGTAGTGGACTTTCGGACTCAACACAAGAACACGTGGTGTTAAATTGACCAATAACGAGAGCCCTTCAGACCCACGCCGAAATGCGCGTCCTTTTCAAATTTTTCACACATTTCGGCAAGCCTTTCTTCAGAGAGTTTGTTACTTATACAGAGCGAGTTTTAAGGTTTGTTTGCCTATTCCCACTGCAAGAAAAGATGGAAAGAAATTCAAGGAAAAGAAGTGCTCCAGCGCGTCTAAGAGAAGGTAAGCAACTCGATTGAATCGTGTTTATGAAAGCACAAAGTGATCGACAAGCATGCATGTTGTCAGATCAGTGAGTAAGTACATGCACCTTAGTTGTTTATAATTTTTGCCAAACTATCAAGTTTATTCAAAAGGATTCACTTGTACTCTTGCATGCTTATAGACCTTGCATATCAAACATTTGAAGACAAAGAAAAGACATTACCTTTACTCACTCTGCACATATCAGTTGCCTAAATTTCCCTGGAACATGTTTAAGTAATGTCTCTAGCCAGAGAGTAATAACAGAAACTACCGGTAAACTGAACTTAAAAGGAAAATTTGAGCCAAAGTTATGAATGGATTTCCCCCCTTGAATAGAACATTTCAATCAGTTCTATTGACTTTGGTGCTCCAGTAATATATTTATTGTATTGCAAATCGGGAAACATTACAACTGACCAAGAAACAAGAGTCCTCTTGTTGCTCCAAAAACTTGCTGCTTCAGACATTAGTCAAAATTCAAAGGGCATAGGGGTATGTACATATGGTTACCGGTCATCTCACCAACAGGAAGTTTCACCACCAACAAACTCAATGCCACTCTGCACATGTTTTAAGAACTAGAAATGCATGGTATTGGTAGTATCTTGGGTTGTTTTCTGGTGGCGAGACTCACTGGTGACAAAGTGACCAGTAACTGTACAGATTGTATTCCCAGAAAGCATCCAAACAGCCTGGCCCCTTAATTAAAAAAGTTTTTTTTATGCCTCTTGCTGCTGACAGTTAATTGTTTGAATTTAAGAAAATTCAAAGGGTTTTAATTTTTGTTACACCTGTAGAACTTTGGTACCTTGTAAAATATGAGGATGATGAAAATTTGAGAGTGCTTGCTGAAGAGGAAGTTCGACACATCTTCCCTGACGACGAAGAAGACAATGAAATGCAAGTTGGGGATATCGTTAATGCTTTGTGGATCCCCAATGGTAAATACTATGATGCCAAGATACTAAACAAAGGGGGTGAGTCAATTTTGATTGTCGCTTATCCAGGTTTAATTTACATGTACTACATGTACAATGCCACCACCGGGCACGGTTTTATCTTACTTATCTTCTCTCTTGTAGTTTCCGCACAGTGCTTGTTGTACCACCAGCCTAAGATGCCTTTCACTCTTGGATGTTTTTAATTTAAATTGACTGTGCGCCACCTGGTTGGCCACTTTGAAATCACTCGCTTAATCTTTGAATTGTCCTCTTCTCAGTTTTTCTACCATTTAAAATGTTGCAAGGCAAAAGGATGAACTGTTTTTTTTTTTTTTCAAAATCTTTCTTTACAGCGGATAAGAACGAGCTTATGAAGGAGAGGATGCAATTAGAAAAAGAAAAGAAGAATGGAAACAAAGGACAGGAGCCCAAAGCACAGAAAAAAAGAAAGCATCCTGAAGGAGACAAGGAAAACCAGAAAAAGAAAAAGAAGCAGGAGTCAACAGAGAGTGCTAAAGAAAAGGAGCAGGCTGTCCAAAACAAGGAAGAGAAAAGGAAGAAGAAAGAACAGGAGCAAGAAAGACAGAAGATGATGCTGGAAGCAAGAAAGGCCCAGGCTATAAGTCGATGGGTTGCTTCTACAACAGCAACTACACACAATGATGAGGTTACAATTGTAAATGATTCACCCAGCGTCACTTTCACACCCCAACCACTTCGCCAAGCCAACTCTTCGAACCAGTCACCAATGACTCCAGCTCGCATCGCTTACACATCAGGCAGAACCCCAAGCACAACTCCTGAGTCAATGCGATCAACCATACAAGAATCTTCAGTAGCCAACCTAACTGTGCCTGGAAGTTCTACTGGTACCAAATCATTCACCAGAACCCCAAACACCAGTGTTATCTCCACTCCAGGATCAGTGCAATCGAAGCAGAGCTCTTCAGCTGCTAACCCAAAGCCAGCTGCTACTAAAACAAAGGGAACCCGTGAGCCCAAGAGAGGTCTTCATTTTCAAAGTGCCATTGCAGACAACAGTGATGATGAAATGGAGGAGGAGGTGGTGGGGGAACAAATCCTTGAGGATGCTGATGCTTTTAGTAGTGACTGCTGTAAAGAACAGAGGATGGAGATAAAAGCGTTAAGGAAGCGGCTGGAGAAAGTGCACAAGAGACTCAACATAGCATGTAAGTTTCCACTTTCTGAGTTTGAAAGCTCCATGTTTTCAGCTACACACCAACACACATGTACATCTACATGTAGGCTATAGTACCATTTGGAGATGATACTCAATAGAATTTAGTGAAGTAAGGAGTTAATTCTGTTTTAAAAACATGAAGTATGATCAGCTTAAACAGAGTGATAACAGCAGATTATTTTCTTTAATACTGAAGTAAAATCAAAGACATCTGCAGAAGTTATAAACAACAGACCAGGAGCTGGAGTAGTGGACAGCACATTGGCTGCTGAATACAAGGTATTACTGACAATATTATATAACGTTATGTTTTTTCATTGAGTTATATTTGCGTGGTGTATTGTTTATTTATTTGTTCGTTAATTAGGCATTCTTCGTACCCATAACTTGATTTTTTTTGTAAGCTGTTTCAGTGCAAACGACCAACAATGAACATGTAGAGGTCACAAACAGACTAAAATATAACTTAGTATACGTTTTTTTTATTTACAGATGGTAGAGGTCATGGAGGGATCCAGTGTCTTCTGGTACCCTCACCAACGGGCCTACTGTTCTGCGTTCAAGTCCTGGTCCGGATATGTCAACGCTGTTGTTGACATATTCTTCACCAAAGAAACACTTGCAATTTCAAGTGCAAGGGGAAGTGATAGAAAAGGCAAAAGCGGTGATGCAAACATTCCGTTGACCCCCCTCATCGTTGATGCCCTTGTTGGTAAGTAGTGCAACACTGAATTATTTTATTCAGAAATAAGTACATAACTTGCAGTCATGGGGATCTCTAACTCACTAATTAGAACTTGAATTGACTGGGTTTTTAAGGCATTGTTGTCCTTAAAAAATAAGCAATTTAATACAAACTTGCATGCAATAATTATGATATAGAATTGAAGCAGAGAGAGTTTTATTTGGACACAAAGTACTGGAATCCCAGTAGTTTCCATTGCAGCCCATTACAATTAACCTGGATTGAAACTTCCACAAAAAATGTATAAAACTGATCTAAAGGTTTTAATCTTACTCCCTTAGCCACAGTAGAGATAATTAAGACACCAGTAAATGAAAAAAAAAATAATGTCACTGAGCTTTCAATTAAGTTATTAATTTTATAAATCAAGCAAACAAAACAGAACCCATTACAATTGATTACCTCCAATCAAGCAATTTTTGTTTCTTGGTAAGGCAACATTCCACGTATAAGTTGGGGTACTGTTTTACATGTAAATATGACTTAATATTAACTTAAACTTTTTTTTTCAGGTAAAGTCTGTTCAAAGTTTTCAAAGGACTCTCCTCAACCGAGCCAAATCATACAGAAGATAAACATGAAATGTGTGGAAGCTAGAAGGCCCCCAAGAGTACGAGAGCAACGAGCAGAATGAACACTTTTTATAATTACTGTAAAACTGTTTAACTTCAAGAGTTTACCAATTTCATTATGTTGACCAAAAAGAAAATTTCTGTTTGATAATGTTGACCAAAATACAGAATAACAGTTTCATAGTCTTGGCCAAAAATAACAGTAACCGTATTATAGTGTCGATCAAAAAGAAGAATAACAATTTGACAGAGTTGGCAAGTTAAGTCGTATTGCTTGATAAAAAAAAGTAGTGTTGTTAATGATAGTGTTGAGCGAGAGGAAAACTACCGGTTTCATAGTGTTGACCTAGAAGAAATATAAGATTTTTGGTTTTTTGTTATTTCTATTCAATTTTTTTTGCAAGAAATTTTAGATGCAATTAAAGATATGGTTTCAATGGACGAATATGATGTCACCATTACTTGCCTTTAACCTCACAGTCCCTTTAGTAATTTCTGAATCATATGGTAAAGATATGGGGCTGAAGTCAAAGGACCCCATAGTGTTCCCATATGAGATGTCAGCTTTGCTGAATGCTATGGGAATGATATGGAACTTTAAAATCCCATAGCAATCCCATAGAGAATGGTCCAGGGTCATTATGGGAATGGTATGGGATTGTTGCATACCATTCCCCTAATGGATACTATGGGGAATATATGGAACTTTACGAAATACGTAGCAATCCCATAGAGAATGTTCAGCCATCATATGGCATCACTATGGGACTGACCCATACCATTCCCATACCAGATCCTATGGGGAATGTATGGAACTTTACGAAATACGTAGAAATCCCATAGTGAAAGACAATAGAATGCACTTGGCGGGCACTAGTCACTATTTATGGGTTTGATATGGGAGCTAACATCCCATATAAAAACCATGCAATGCTCATAGATTAGCCATATGTTGTCCCATACCATTTCCATATTTGGACCATATATGTTCCATATCAACAGCTTTGGTAAGGGTACCATTGTTTAAGAATGGGGGAATATTTACAGACACACCCCTCGGAACTATATCTTGGATTAGAAAGCCCTTGTCAGCAAGAACAAGATCTCCTGGATAAAGGTGTTTCAAAAAACCAGACATTTCCACTATAGCCTTATCTGAAGTTGATCCAGGGTAAAGGTTAGAAACATATGTTATGACCCCATTAGGTGCCACACCAACGAGTACTTTAAATGAATTCATACTTCTGTATGAAGAATAAGTTGCACTTTGATGACTCATTAGGCCAGGGGTTGCAACTTCAATGTCTGTGCAATCTATTATGATCTTACAAGAACTGAACTGTGTAAATGATGACGGCAAACAAGTCTTATTTTTCTCCCTAGAAGGTACTGTTGACATCAAAAAAGTGAACAAAATCTCGTGCAAGAGATGAATAAATGTAATGACAATATTAGATATAAGGTAGTAGTTTCACTGCATGAAAATAACTGAGCTATATGAAGGTTCGTGTAATTCTGTCTAATCTTCATTAAAGTTATGAATATCTGGTCTTCAAAACTTATTGATTCCACCTTCCAGCCATGAAAATATATTATTGAGTCTTTGAATCTTAAAGTATAATGTACAACTACATCAAATACTTGCTTAGTTGGAAGACCGGTTTCCATGCGTATTACATCGTCACTTAACGTAGACACTGAGTATTTTTCTCTAAAATATTTTGACTTCTCTTCATGTTGTTGAAGGTCATTTCTCAGCTGCTTTACTTCTGCTTCAAGGATTATCTCCGAAGCAGTTAAATCGTTGAGTACGTCCCGTTCTTGATCTTCACTTTCGTTGCTCTGCAAGGCTTCTCTCGTTTTTTCGATGTCGACTAATTCCTTGCCATCTGTACTTTTTTCCAATTTCTTCTTCTTCTTTGGTGGCGGTTTACTGCTAGAAGGGAAAAGTTTTCCTTCGTTGTGCTTAAAAATCTCTGGCCCAAATACCTTCTCGCCATTTCTGAAATGGCAGCTGCAAACACGGCTGTGTTTGCTTGGTTCTCGATCTTCTCTCCTGTTGAAACATATAGAGATGTGGAATGTATTTAGATCAGAGTTGGATTTTGTTAGAAGTAAATCGAAACAAGCGTCAATCCAACAAGTACCATGTTTATTAGTCCAAAAGCCACAATACTTTAGTTTAGCTGCGATATTCTGGTTTTACAGTATATATGTAAGTTAAAATACAAACCTTAATAATCTTCTGCATCGATCATACTCAGATTTTTTCTTTTCTTTGCTCGGGAATGCAAAGAAGCGACAGCAATGACTCTCAGACTGGTGATTACATTCGGGTGCGAAACACTGAACCATTTCGCCTAATTCTCCAATATTTTAGATTCTGCAAGATATTATGGCCTTATCCTTCTACTTCCAGCATAACTTGAATGTACCACGAGCGTCAAACAAGGAGTTCAAAGTCTGTAAAACGGAGCTTCACATGACGCTTGCGTCCGCCATATTGGATAGAACAGTTTGTTTAGAACTGAAAAAAATGCGGTCATGACAACGTGACGTCATACTTTGCCACTCTATTAAGCACCAAAGTCAGGCATTAGGGTTGATGTTTGATTCAAGCTCAAGAAGTGATATCCAAACATGTCAACTTTTAATAGTCATAAAAATACAGTAGATTCTGTGATTTTTACAGGGGAGGAGAAAGCCCAGTTACTGTGCGGAGACTGCCCGCGTCAAATAACGAAAGATAGACTAAAGCAGTGGCTGTCGTGTCGAAAAGGAATGGCGAAGGATGGAAGTGCGCATTCGGACGCCACAAAGGCCGAACTCGCACAAAGGTAACTTAATTTATGTAAAGACCTCTATTACATATATCTCGGCAACAACTGTAAGCTAAACTTCTTTCAATCAATCAATCAATCAATACTTTATTTACCCACGTAGCGTCAAGGAGCTCATAGAGCTTGTTCAAAATACGTACGTGCCTCTAAGATTAAGAATCTAGAAAACCTAATACATACTTTTCCGTTCTTTTAGGGTCATTGGCTATATTAAGAATGGTTGGGAAAGTAATTTTTACTGAGAAATGGAAGCACTTGGCATCAAAACAACCACACGAATGGATGGTCTCTACGACCACAGCAACAACCACAAACAATGCTGCTTGTATTGTTTCTTCAGACACAATCTGGCTACCAATAACCCAAGCTAAGGATATTGTTCCTAATTTCATAGAGAGGAAAGTCAAAGAAAACGAGTCAAACAAAGATTATAAGAATGTTAGTTCGAAAGCATTTGGTTTGTTTCGACATGGACATATCCAGCAAATAGAAGTCGCTTGTGAGGATGATAAAGTCTACTTTAAGTGTTTTTGCCTACCTGAAATGAAAAAAAGTTTAAGGTACAATGTAAAACTGACTTTATCCAACGATGAAGTGGTGTTTGCTAGTTGCCCTTGCCCAGCTGGTAAAGGTCCTCGTGGATCTTGCATGCATATTGCTGCACTTTGCTATGCCCTGGTGGAATTTGTTAGACTGAAATGTTCTTGAGAATTTGAAACCTGTACTTCAAGACTCCAAACCTGGAATCAGCCTCGAAAAAGTAAACTTCAACCCCAAACAGAAAATGGAATAGATTTTTGGAAGAAAGTGTACAACAGAAAAGAAAGAAAAAAGTGCTAAGCCACTTAATGATCCCAGACGCCCATTTCACAGAACTAATAATGTTCAACAAGCCAACATGGAACTTCTTGAGCTTATTAAGAATGTGAAATCTAACAGTGGGTTCTTTACCTTGCTCTCAAGTGAAAAGGCTCAACAAGAAAAGCCTGAGATAAT
Source organism: Stylophora pistillata (assembly GCF_964205215.1). Taxonomy (NCBI): domain Eukaryota; kingdom Metazoa; phylum Cnidaria; class Anthozoa; order Scleractinia; family Pocilloporidae; genus Stylophora; species Stylophora pistillata. Next base: position 12,346,845 of record NC_142527.1, on the reverse strand, counting down.
ATCTCCAATCAAGGTGCATCCAGTCTCACTTTATGATATACAGGACAGGGCTAGGAGAATAAAAGACAAACTAATAGTAACTGATCAAGAAAGGGATAAAATAAAACAAACAAAAAAGTTACAAAGTAAATGCCAGGAGTGGTTTGAGCACAGAAGAATAAGAATCACTGCGTCTCAATGCAAAAGAGCACTACTTAAGCCAATTACTAGTCCAACAAAGGCAATAAGAGATATCCTGAACTATAACAATCCATATGCAAGTAAATGCATGACTCAGGGATTGGAAGATGAGGCATCCATACTAAAAATGTATGAGGAGAAACTATGCTGCAAAGCTATGGATTCAGGCTTTGTAATTTCTCAAAGCCATCCTTTCCTAGAGGCCTCACCTGATGGAGAAGTAGATGGGGGACTGGTGGAGATTAAGAGAATATTTTCCAATGGGATTTCACTCGAAGAGGCAGTGCGTAGTCGTTGTATCTGTAAATATTGCAGTGATGGGCTAGTCATCAATCCATCTCACAAATTTTTCTACCAAGTACAGCTACAGATGTTTTGCACTGGGGTGTTTATGGACAGACCTTGTTTTATCACATCTTAAAGAACTGATCATCTTACATGTCAAGAGAAATGATCATTTTTTATCAGATGTCATCCCTAAACTGGAGAAGTTTTTATGATTCACATATAGTTTTAGAGTTAGCATATCCAAGAATCTCTCTTGGGCCTCCCAGATGAAGTAAATTACTTGACAGACAAGTTTAAATTGATATTTTTCACAATTAATGCTACAATATGCCCTGGGATGATAAAAAGTATCATGAAATTGCGGTATCATTGAAACAAGTATTGTAAAATCAAGTTTCCACTGTATGAGGAAAATACTATTATACAGTCTCATTGTAAGAAACACAGTACATTTGAATGAATCAATTCATATCATAAATATTTATTGAGGAAAAATGTTTACAAAATCATTGTCTGCTTACATCATGGCATTAGGAACAAAAGAAATTCCTAGAGTACATAATTACAAATTTCAATATTTTTGTATGGTGAATGCGGTAGAGTGACTGATTATTTTCACTTCACCTTGGAAGAAAATAGAGCACCTAGTTAGTACATGTAAAATTAATATAGAACAAAAGAAAACAATGGATTCAGAGTTTAACCACTGACTATAAGTCTGCATAAATTTTCAAGGTCATATGCAAACAACTTTTTCATCCATCCACTAATGGTGGGAGATAATTTGACAACATAGCACATACAAAAAAAATCATGTCAATAACACCATTTCTACATAAGGTTATAGGTACAAAATCTAAAATGTGATAATTTTTTATTCTCTCAATTGCCCTTTCCACATGGATTCTAAGAGAGGCAATACGTCGAGTTTCCAATAGCTCGTTTTCTGTGAATTGTCCTGACTGGTTCATGAAGGGAGAAAGGTTAACACGGACACCTTTAGATGCTAACATGTCTTTTATGTTAAAACCTCGATCGGCTGTTATTACATCTCCTCTTTCAAGTTTGTCAATTAATCCTGACAGTTGAGTTATCTCTTTGTCTGAAATGCTTCCACCATACAATGTTGAAACAAATGAGATCCCTCCTTTGGGTACAATGCCAACTAGGGCTTTAAGAGTGTTAGTGTTTTTATAAGATGAGAAAGTCAGTTGTTGGGCTTCTGGGTTACGGGGCTTCTCAATATATATCTCAGTAGCATCAAGGAGGAGAGTAGTTGATGAATATTTCTTCAAGAAACATTCGGGCATGTGTATTTTCATAATGTCCTTTGATGGGAAAATGTCTAACTCTTTAAACCTGAAATACATGAACTTGATCCATGTTGTCACTATTTGAGACACTACACTTTGACTAACTCCAAATCTTGTTGTTAAGTCTTCCTCTAGTAACCCAACTTTCAATCTGCACAAAACCATAAAGAATTCATTTTCAATTGATAATACTCCACTTGGTCCGCTTTTATACCTACTTTTCAAATCCTTTAGATCTTCAGTGTTGTGATAGTCTAGCATTGATGCAGCCTCTCTTCCTAGAAAGTCAAGTGCACTTGAAAACATTTCATCGTTTTCGAAGCCAGTGTAAAATCGTATCAGTTTATCATTTTCCTTGACACTCTCGATTGAAAACTCTTTCTTCTTCATCAATAGTTCCAGTTCTTTTCTAACTGATCTTTCCTCTTCTAGCTGTCTTTCAAGTTCTTTGATTCTAGCCAATAAATCACGTTCCTTTGTTTGGCAGGTAGCTTTGTCTGCACAGTTGTTTTCGTGAATCTCCAGATTATTGTCTTCCATTTCCTCGGACTCCACATCATTTGAAGTGTTGTTCTCTGTTTTTATATCTATGGTGTGTTGAGTGCCGTGGGTTATGGCACATATAGTCTGTGAATCACTTGTACTCGAGTTAAAAAAATTCGGTGACACATTTGCCACTTGGCTGTATGATGGCTTGCATCTCTTTGCCTTTTCAACTGTAAATACAAGCTTAGTGGGAACTGAACCAGGCTTTAAATATCTGTTTGATCCACCCAGTGCTTTCGTAAAGCATTCTTCAAAATGCTGGCTGCAAAGAAACGAGTTCTTCGTTAATGGTGTATTTTGGTGCCGTAATTTGACAATCCATTGAGTCAGTAAAGGCTTGTTGTTTAACGGAAGGGAATGCCATGACAAATCTTTGCATTCTGGATTTGAGCTTCTGTTTACACAGCCATAAGCTATACAGTGTTTCACCATTGTAAAACAGGTGAAATACTTGTAAGTTAGTTCAACCTTCTCTCAAATTCTTAACGTTGTAGAGAAATCACTTGGAGACGCCACGGACACTGAGGGACAGTCCACCCTAATGCCTCACTTTGGTGCTAAATACCGCTGGAGTGTCTGATTGGTGCATTCAACTCCAATAAGGGCTATTCCTATTTCTACAACAAAAGACATATTATTATTATTATTATTATTATTATTATTATTATTATTATTATAACTTTATTACACACATAATTTGATGATTTTTAAAGCTATAAAGCTTGTGGGGTCGTGTGTTTAAGAATTAAGCTAACATATCTATAATTTTTAAATGCTGCATGGACACAGTGATCAACAATATATAAAATTATGTTGTCTACATCTTATAGCAGATGTACATTTGAACTTAAAGTCTTTAATAAATTAATGCTTACCATGAATTGACTTTAAGGCTTCTCATAGAGATAGACGAAAGAACAACATCCATTCAGCATAAAAGTGCACCAGTATTTGTTCAACTGTATAAATCAATGGAAATCAACAAAATAAATGGCCACCTTTATTATTTGGTTTCCTGCACAATCAGATTCCCTATCATTCTCATTAAATACATTACCTTTCTTACACTACCTTTTTTTCGCACAAACACAAACACACACCCTTTCAACAACTTCCAATTCATAATCAGTATTCACTATTTCTTTACACTTACTTGATGAGGCTTCCCCGTGCTGATCATGGCTTGTGGCTTTAAGCCACGGCATCAGGCGACCGGGCCCCCATTAGACATAGAGCAACCCTCATAAGCACAAGTAAAAGAAACATTTTCCTTGTTTCTTGCTCTTGCGTGAATGCTTATTTCACAAGTGGCAACTGCAGTCAAATAAGCTCAAGCATAAGTTCAATCAGTCGACATGCTGTTTCTTCAATGGTGTAACTCGCACTGTGTATGCGTATGTTATGAGTGTAAACATCCTTGTACTTGTTTTCATCCTTGTACTAATAATTATTAGAAGTGCGAAACAGGCTTCAAGCATGGTACTCAATTGCAACACAAGCAGAAGTGTAAACATAACAAGCTAATGCTTAGGTGGGCACAGCTGCAACATAAACATGAGCACAAGCGCTCAGTCGATGTTATGTTGAATAGGGGCAGTATAGTGCTTGCTGATTGCCTGAAAGTCTTTCGCTTATGTTTATCCTTACGCTTATGTTTATCCTTACGCTTATACCAACCAAGTCTTAACTAGACACTATAACCATAAAAAGAAGACAACGTTTTAATTCCCCTTGAAAACAAATAAATACTATCAAAGACACTGAGACATTCCTTGTTTGGCACACAGAGAGGCTTTATTACCCACGACCGCCCCCAGGATGAGACGGATGGGAAGAACACTAAACAACAAGAACCTCTCTGCCCACCAAAGGGTGGGGAGGGCGGGTACAAAAATACCGAACTAACTTTAGAGCGTACGAACTGAACACAAACGAAGATTAGAATGAAACAACAACGCCTTGAAATACGAGATCGAAATCATGTGACCTCCCTGTTAACCTCGGGAAATTAACCATTTTGAGTTCCCCAAAATAACACAATTCCCCTCGAAAACAAATAAATACTATCAGAGACACTGAGACATACCTTGTTTGGCACAGAGAGAGGCTTTATTACCCACAACCGCCCCCAGGAGGAGACGGATGGGAAGAACACTAAACAATAAGAACCTCTCTGCCCACCAAACACAGCCAAACAAGCTATGCCTCAGAGGTCTGAAGATGTGCCACCATACCCTCAGACACACGAAGCTTAAGAGGCATGGAAATATCGAGATAACATTTGCATGCGTCCGAACGCCAATCTCCAAGAACCTGAATAATTTCCCCTGGTAGACCTGAAGAAAAGGCCCACGATGTCCCTCCTCGACGAGGGACCCCAGCAGACTGCAAGGGTTGACGCATGACTAAAACAAACTGACTCTTAAGAACTGGTCGCAGTCTACCCGAGCGAGAGGGGAGGACAAAAAGCGTGGCAGAATCTGGAGCTGGAACAAGCTCGCACATGAGATAAAACATACGAACTGGACAGAGCGGGGAATGAGGCACTCTAACCAAAGGTAATTCTAAAACTCGCTGACCAAATTGAACAGTTTTGGACCATGTAAACTTAACACATAATCCATAATGAGTGGGGACAACATGACCACGACAAATACGCTTATCCTCTGGAGCATGTGAAACCTGAGATGACTCGGGAACGAGGTTAGAAATGTGTGCAAACAGAAAAAATGTGAACAAAAATGCACACGAAAAAGTGATGTCCGAAGTGTCGAAATCAACCCCACATGACACAAGAGTACTAAGAAAGTCAGGGGTGATAGGGGGAGCACGATGGGGACGATGTTGCGCCAACCTCTCAATACCCCGAAGGGTGATCTTAAACTCATGTGCGGAAAGGTCAGGAAACTCAAACCCCAGCATAAAGTGAAGAAGCTTAACCCCACTCAAATAATTCCTAACCGAGGGAGGTGTCATAGATCGACTAAGAAATTGACAATACAAGCATATGGTCTGTAACGACGCTGGTAAGGAAACTAATTTTAAGGTAAAGTACAAATAAGTTCTCCACTGAGTTCTGTGATTTTTGCTAGTTCCTGTGGCATAAGCTGCTTTACGAGATTTCTTGAGGTCCCGAGATAACTGCGATAGCACTGGATCTGCGGAGAAACTACATGCAATCAGCCACATTGAAATAGGAGGAAGGCACCGTTACGGCTTGTATGTTTAAATCAGCAGTCTTTGCAAGAAATTCCTCTTGAAACTGGGAATTCAAATGCCACCGAGACAACAAATCTGCAAGACGATTATCTGCACTAGATGAATGTACTGCTCGTAATTCAAACACGTTTAATGCGGTCAGAAACCAAAGTTCCCGTAGACATGTAGCTAATAGAGGATCTTGAACGCGACCGGAATTAAGCGAGCTAACTACAGCCGCATTATCGCATTGTACCAGGATACGGAAACTCCGCCACTGATGTCCCCACAAACGAACAGCCAGGAGAATGGTGAGAACTTCAAGGTGATGAATAGAGGAAAACCTGTCTGTGACCTTGCAAGGAAACGCGGTGTGAAAAAAATGACGAGTTAATCCACCGCAACCGGATAAACACGCGTCAGTGGCAAAGATAGCATCAGGAGAAGACCACTCAGACGTCGGAATAATGGAAATGCCATGTAAACACGAATGAAGCACAACCACCAATGAATGTCCCGATAAAATTCCCATGAAAGTTTAATGTGATGATGATTACGCATAACGGTACGAAGCAGAGCAAGAATACGTGCGAGAAAAAGACTGCTCTGACGAACACACTTGGAAACAAAAGACAATTTGCCAACCAAGGACTGTAGCTCTGACTTGAGAGCCGATTTTTTTGTCAACCAATGAGTCAGGTGTATCGTTTAGCTCGTGCGAAGCCTTAAAGTTACTGGAGGAACTTGCACTACAAGCGGTCTCTCGAGAACATAAGCCCGACTCGGCAACAGGCGAAAAAGTCTTGAAAAGTCTTGGATCATTATTAAAGTCTGGAAATTGAGAGTCAGTTGAAAACACGGCGTTACTCGAAAGTCAGGCAGACGTGACAGGAGAAGGATCCAGAGAAGAGTGTTATGAAGACGAAATGCTGGGGCAATCCTCCGAGAACTCGGTGTGCCTAGCAATGGAGCGCGCCAAAGTCCAACACTTTGCACAAATGTCCTGCAACCATTTTCGTTCATTACGAATCATTCCGTAATGATCCTTGGTGTGCGTGCACTTGCCGCTCTGAAAATCGCCACAAAATAACACGGCACTAGACTGGCAAGAAGAACTTGAGCTTCCAGTAGGTTTGTGCGCGGCACGAAGAAGGCGAGATTCCAAATGGGCGAACGAATCGCCCCAACGGGCACGGCCACACTCAATTTCGAAAAGGACAGCTGCATGAAATTCTCGTACAGCAGGCCAGGCAAACTGAGTTACCAGATACATTAAAACCACGAAATGATCGAGGCGTCCGGCACGCTCATCGGGAGAGAGGCTTTTTTTGCTGCAAAATGGAGGCGTATCCGGCAGCGAATTCGGCGTGAGTTAGCTCATCATAATTCCGGTCTTTTGAAACATAAGCAAAGCTAAGGAAGCTGTGTGGCCACAACTGCGGCGTGACTACCCGACTGGTAAGCTTAGCAGTTTTTCCCATCTTTAATTTCTTACCTCGGGAACTCTTCTTGTTGGACGTCCCGCCATCATCGTCCGAGTCGCTTGAAGACAGGCCAAGACCATCGACTTCGGCAGAAACTCTCGCGGTTAAAGCAGGATCAGCACGAAGTTCTTTAATCGTAACAGAAGGCTCTTGGGCTCCTGTACATTCAGCTGGAAACGCTTCGTCGCGAGCGGTTTTACTCTGTAAGAGGGCGTTCGGCTTACGCAATGCATGGAGCTCAGCCTTTAGCTTCGCCACCCCAGCTCGGCGTTCTAACCGTTCGTTCTCGGCCTTAGCCTGAGCAACGGCCACGGACAGCTCGGTGATCTCGTCTTTCTGTCCATTTGCTCCTCTGTTTGAAGCGAGGGGAGTGGAAGACTGACTGACAGAATTTCCATGACTGGTGCCAGGCGGAACTATCGCTGGCGGAAAATCGAAACTGTCGTGGAACACTTCATTCTCGTCCAAATCCTCGCCTGCATTCATAGCCTCATAATCACGTGCAGGAAGCGATCGTAAGTTATATTGAGTCATGATCGTTGAAAGACAGAAATTATACAAAAATACCGAACTAACTTTAGAACGTACGAACTGAACACAAACGAAGATTAGAATGAAACAACAACACCTTGAAATACCAGATCGAAATCATGTGACCTCCCTGTTAACCTCGGGAAATTAACCATTTTGAGTTCCCCAAAATAACACGATAATCTTATGCATATATACTTATCTCTATTTCCGAGCGCATAAGCTTTTACATGCCTATCCCTACGCTTGCATTGCAAGTAAATACTGAGCTCAATATTGGAACAATAGTTTTATGATAAACAAAACAGCACTCTTTTGAACTTTCTTTTCACAAACCTTTATAGTAAAATCTGGAACAGTGATCGTCTTACACTAAATCCTAATCAGGCCATATTTTGTATTTGAGGATTAATTTAATTTCCTCAAAATGTTCATCTACCAGTCTACCAATTCATACCCTAGTATGGAAATCAAACACCCATTTCTACTGAAGACACGAATTACATTGGCTTATCCAATTCACGAGTTCGCTCACAGAGCCTTTGATCTATCTTTTGCATCTCTACAATATCTCTTCTATATACTAAGATATTCTCACATAACTGCTGTGTCTCAGTGAATTCTTCCTCTGTGCCTGATCTTCCAAAACAAAAATAATATTATAGTCACATTGTAGCATGTTTGATCTGTATGCTCAAAGTGCTTTGAAGTGGATGGCTGTCCCCAAAAAGTAGCTGTCTGCGAAGTCTGACAAAATTCCGTTGATAAGTATTTATGTATTCTCAAAAAAGAAACAACAACTTTGAGTTTAAATTTACAAGACATGTTTCGACATTCTCATGTCATCTTCAGTTGCAAATGAGCATTTAACTGTTGTACATTTGAATTTAAATTAGGGTACGTTACAAACTACGTGTCAGTGCTTACGTTACATTTGAATGTTAAAAACGCGAAAGATGTAAATAGCGCGCGCTTGACTAGATCAAAAAATAAATAGATAAATAAAAAATAAATAAATAAATGTAATAATAATAAAAATAAATTAAAAGACCAAGGAACAACATCATTAAAAGGAAAGAGACAATTCTAGATGTTTCAATTGCTGATTAAGGATAGGTTTTTCCCACTTAATATGCAATGCCTCTTTGATCTTAATTTGGTATTTTGAAGGGGCAGAATCTAAGATCGTGAAACATTCAGTATCACAAGAGTCAAGACAGGCCCTTGATGATTGCAGGTGCTTGTAAATATGCGAAGTTTTGTCCGACAAGAGGTGCTCACGAACTTGTGTACAAATGTGGCGAGTGGTCTCACCAATATAACTGACATTACAGCCAGCACATGAAAATTTATATATGACACGCAAACGTAGACCCAGCGGTACTGAATCTTTCACACTGAACATGTTTCTGAGTTTAAACGTACTGAAGACTAACTTAATATCTAAATCAGTTCTACAATAATGTTTGAGTAGTTGTCTTAACTTAGTCTGAGCGATGTTCGAAAACCGACCAACGTAGGGAAGTTTATAATAGTGCGCAGAAGGTTTACCGAAGTTAGAAGAGGCGTTCTGCCCAGTAGGAGGATTCTTTTTCTTCGCTAGATACCTGTAAATGATCTTGTCTATGACCCAAGATGGAAAACAATTTTTCCGTAGAAAGAAAATAAGTTTCTTGACATCTAGATGAAAACCAAACCAGGAATTATTGATCTTATATGTTCTGTCAATCAACGTCCTGACTAAACCTAATTTGTAAATCAAAGGGGCGAAGCTGAAATAATTAGTAAGAAGGCCAGTAAACGTCTTCTTGCGATATACACTAGTGACGATGGATGTATAATTGTTTTCTAACAATATGTCTAGAAACGATAATTTCTTATCAATTTCCTTTTCCATTGTGAAACGGATACAGGGATGCCTGGCGTTGATATAATCAAAGAACACGAGGGCGTCCTCCTCGTTATTGAACAAACAAAAGATGTCATCAACATAGCATCTGTAGAACAGAACTTCAGAGAATGAATAGTTATCTAGCCAGTTTTTTTCATGATGTCCCATAAAGAGGTTTGCAAGTACTGGAGCAAGTGGGGACCCCATGGCAACCCCATCTATTTGATCATAAAACACACCCTTAAACAAGAAACCAGTCTCAGCTGTTGCGAAGGTAAAAAGCGTTTTTAGGTCAGTGGCGGTTATCTTAAGACCAGGGTTACCTTGATAAATGTATCTGATCGCCAGATCAATACATTCATCAAGAGGTATACTAGTGAACAGACTCTCAACATCGAAAGATACCACATAGTTTGTAACGTACCCTAATTTAAATTCAAATGTACAACAGTTAAATGCTCATTTGCAACTGAAGATGACATGAGAATGTCAAAACATGTCTTGTAAATTTAAACTCAAAGTTGTTGTTTCTTTTTTGAGAGTTATTGTCACTCTGCTGTGTTTACGTTATTTATGTATTGTGATCTAATGGAATTATGTAGTTGGTGGAGGGACCTTAACTGCTTTTATCGAAGACCTCCCTAAACCCATTACAAACCAGGTATTCCAAATCCAAAATAAACAACAGCACTGTCAAATTGTAAGCTTAAACCTGAAGGCTATCAATCGTGTTTTGCATGAAAATTTATTTTAGTGATAGACTGTACATTTTACCATTTAAGCATCAAAAGAGATAGCACTGACTATTCAAAAGGAAGGCGATACAAGAAAAGACATGAACTTGTCATACATTTTGTTATTGCGACTAATGAAAACAGAGGGCCAGACAAGGGCTGAACATTTTGCTCCATTCTGAGTATCAAAAAGCCTACCAAAAGAAAACTTACCTCTTTAAACCTTTCATGTCTTCTTCTTTGTATTTGGTTAAAATCCGATCCATTATTTCACGGCAGCCTCTTCCCTTAAGCTTGACAGTATATGAATCCATAGAAAATGCTTTGCTGAGTCTCCTAGCTACTGCTTCCCACTCATCAGGTTTCTCGGGGTTGTGTTGAGCAACTTCCTTGGCAAGAGCGAACTCATGTCAAGCCTCTGGCCAACGAAATGGAGCCATTCTAGGTTTATTTTTTCATTTAGAAGTAGAGAAAATATCAATGAAAGAAAATAAAAGAAATTTTATCCAAAACTGGGTTATCTAGCTGCAAAAAGCTGCACATTCTTACATCAGTCCTTGTTGCAAATTTACAGCCGCCATTTTGAATGAGCAACCAAGAATAGCTCTTGTTTTCGAGATCCAATAGGATTTATCAAATGTAGCATTTTTCCCAAGTTTATGCCTCTGTTAATGGATAAAGACTTGCTCCACAAAATTTTTGTATCATAACGTGGGTTAAAACAAGAATTATATGCTAAAAGCTTCCAGGTAAATAACATACGTGAAAACATACCTCTCCACGTTGAAAACGCAAGTCGTGAACCTCAAATGTGACGTGAAAGACTTGTCATGTGACCTCTAGCAGCTAGAGGTTCGCAGTAAACTCGGATCTAAAACTCTCTAATGTGTCAAAATTGCTGTAGGCTGACCAAGTGAGTGGATGGATTTGGTAAATTAAGCATTGCCTCTATGTGGGCATTAATAGGGAGTTTAAGGAAATCACTACGGCTAGTGCTGCTACAGCTATCGTGGATGACGAGGCTTTGGGAGAGAACGTTGCCGTAGCCCACCAAATTCAACTTTAAGCAATGCGAACTACCAACCTAGTACGGCTGAGAAGTTTAAACCAATAAATTAAGCGTCTTCGCGGTAGTTTTTGCACGTCCAAAAACTCAAAATGACTTCGTTCAAAGGGACGAGGGATTCCAACGTTTGGAAAAAAAATTGTAAGCGATCCTGTGCACAGTGAATGAGTGAATTAAAATATTTAAGCTTACATGTTGTAAAATTGCCAGTTTGGAGCTAATAAACACTAAAGCAAAGTTTCTACGCGATCCCTCATAACCCTCGTCGTTCCTTGGCTTCAGCTATTTGAATTTGAATTAGTCTTTGAGATTTCAAAAGGAAAAGTTAGACTTTCTACTCACGCATTTCTCCTTGCGTTCGCTGCGTTCTCTGCGTTCTCCATATGCACACTGATTCGATCCTTCGACAAACCCGGCTGCAAAAATAAAGGCAGATTCACTCGGTAAGGGACAGCAAGCTTGATAAATATTGCCGATAAGCTATTTTTAAAGATGTTAGGTGTATTTCAATAGTTAAAATTGCTCAGGACAATGAAAAAAGCGAAGAAAGAAGCGAGATAAGTTCACGTACCACAGACTACGTCGAAACCTTCCCACTCGCGAAGAAGGATTTCCTGCTACGGCTGGATGGGAACCACTGACATGCACAATGACTTGTTTCTGGACAATTTTACCTCCGGTAGCCATAGCAGCGCCAGCCGTAGTGATTTGCTTAAACTCCCTAATAATTCAGTGGCTTTCCACCAAATCGCTCTTGCAATAGCTCAATACTTCTTTGGTAATTAGCATTGGTTAATGGGAATCCAGCAGTAAATCTCGAAGCATCCCCACGCAGTTGAGCCCTTAAATAGTTAAACTTCTGAATGTCACTTATGGAAAAATTGTCATGCACTGCCGCTTGGTATGAATCCCAGAATGATTTCCAATAGAGTGAATTTCATCAAAGGTTGGAAGGATGAGTTTAGGAAGGCGGCTTACATTTTGAACTGTACTTGAATTTGAACTCATACTCACCATGCTTGAACTTGGTGTTGCTCCTTGAGAGGGAGAGTTGCTTCCTAATTGAGCAGATTGTGGCAGCTATGTTATGGTTATTACACTGGTGGATGGTATGTTTTGTTCCGTGGCAGACTGCAAAGGTTGTGTTGCGATGATTCCACAGGGGGGGGGGGGGGTTGTGTGTTTTGTTTCGTAGGCTCGACCAACTGCTGTTTTTGCCAGGTCTCAAAGAGTGTTTTCACTCTGCAAATTTGTGCTGGAATCGTGCATTGTAATTCTTCGGATTCTAGAATTTCCTCCTCAAGATCTTCCAGTTTTTGAATGAGGTCAGCGATTTCTGTGTCCAATTCCAATCCTTTTTCTCAGTTTCCAAGAGTTCGTCCTTTATGCAGTGATGACTCTGATTTCCACCACAAATCAGAGTCAGTGTGCCAGTTTTCCGATAAACGTGGTTACCCTGTTTTTGTCTTTCAAGTGGGTTACCACCACGCCCAACTTATTGATCGACATTCACCACTACAAACGTCGCACAAAGAAGATTCCGACCGCATTCCATTCACTCTCACGTTTCACCCTCACAACCACTCAGTTAAATCCATCATTCTTAAAAACTTTAAATTACTTCAAAACGATCCAGAGACAAGCAGTATCTTTTCGCAGCCTCCGCTCTTTTCATTCAAACACGACAAAAACAGGCAATTTTTTGGTCAGAAGTTCTTTTCAGACTAAAGAGCAACCAGGCACTTTTACATGCATTCGTGCACGATGCAAAACGTGTATTTTCATTGACAACACTAATAAAATATCGGGACCTAAATGATCCATTAAGATCACCGATCACTTCACGTGCACCTCCGCCAATATAATCTATTGCATAACTTGCACTTATTGCAAAAAGATATACATCGGTGAAACAGGCAGAAGACTAGGTGACCGATTCCGAGAACACCCTCGAGACGTGGAAAGGAATGACAAGGACACATCGAGACCAGTCGCTAGACATTTTAATTTACCTGATCATTCTAAGCCACATATGGCAATCTGTGGTCTTTCCTTACACTTAGGTAGCACAGAAAGCCGTAAGAATCTTGAACAAAAACTTCACCAGTTTTCAACTTGTCGAAAAGAATGTAAAGGAATGATATGAGATGGTATGGAAGCTTAAATCAGTCCCATATCAAACCGACATCTATGGGAAAGATATGTATTTTTTAAAAATCCATACTTGGGGATGATATTGGCAGAGGGAATGGTATGGGATGATTCATATGTAACGGAATGATATGGGGATGATATGGGAGCTTATATCAGTTCCATACCAAACCCACATCTATGGGAAAGATAGACATTTCGTAAAAATCCATACTTTTCTCAGGTATGGGTATGATCAGGGGTAACCCATACCAATTCCATGTCCCTTTGGTCAATCAATTCGTGGTCCATAAGCTATGGAAAAACTATGGGACTACAATGGGACTACAATGGGAAACACAACTTGTACCCATAGCAAACCCATACCTCACTAAGTTATTTGGTAGCCTGTGAACTGCAGGCTACTTCCTGGGGGTATGCAATTGTTGCAATATTTCCACAAAGGTATGAAAGCTATTGAAAGAAAACAACCACTTTGTGTTAATTATAAAGTCCTTTTATTCAAACCATGTAGACATTTATAAACTGCAAACTAAAATTTAAATACTTACAAAGTAAAACTGTACATGCAAACTCTTTACCCCTTTACAGTAACTGTAACAGAAAACCTAAGTGGCTATGTTGATTTTTGGTTTACCTACAATAGTTTTATTCTACTCTGGAAGAGACAACTCTTATTCTCTGTGGGCGCCTAGCCTCAACACATAACATATTTATTTTTTGAACCACTTGGCTAGCACTAACTTTGTCTTGGATATATTTTGAACACACTTTGCCTAAAGAGAGAATCAACAATTAAATGTTAATTGTTGTCTGATTTGTGTTTACCAAACAATATTTAATAATGAATAAAGGCTGATAGTTTCTAAAGAAACTGTTTGGGGCTGCGTCGGTGGGGGTAACGAAATAATTTCAATGTATCAACAACATAGCAAGAACAGCCCTGACGGAGGGCTAACGCTTGAAACGTCAGCTTTTAAAATCGTAACGGTGGCCAATTTACCATTTCAACTTTGTTGATATATTGAAAATATTTAATGATGTATGTGGTCTACAGTACTCAAAGTAGTCGCAACACTTTTATAACCTGGGTGTCTGAGTGTTCATTTAAAAGCAGGTACTCAGCTATGGGTTTGGAATGTAAGCAATTTAAGACAATTCAAATTCCACATATTTATTTTTTATTTTCTATTAATTTAATACATTAGCTAGTTAAATTCATCCCTATTAGTACATAAAAACTAAATTACAGAGGAATTCCTTCTTATGCCCTTGATTACCCTCAAAATTATGGCAACTTTGTAGAAATAGTCAATGGTTAAAACAGTATAATAAAACCTACCAATGATTGCATGGACAATCAACGGGTTAAGTGGTTGGTGGCTGTCACCAGTCTTGGTTTTTTTTGTTTGCCCATGGCACAAGAGGATGCTAGTTTTTCTTTGGTGAAGAAAATGTCGACAACAGCATTGATATAGCCAGAGCAATTTTTTACCGCTGAACATGCACGGGGAACTTTTTGCAATTCCCAGATAAGGAAAAAATGGTGAATTTATGCGTTTTGATTGGTATTTGATTGGTATTTCCCAAACTGGGAAAATGCTACCAAACACAATCTTGGGTTTAAAAAAAACCCATTATATCCCCAAAGATGGGATAAACTTGACCCAATTTAAAGCCAGTAATGGGATTAAATTGACCTATTTTAAATCCAGTAATGGGATTATCTCAACCCATCTTTAATCCAGTAATGGATAAATTTGACCTAGCTTTAACCCAACAATGGGATTAGATTGACCCAGTTTTAACCCAGTAATGGGATAAAATTGACCCAGTTCAAACCGAGCAATGGGATTAAACTGACCCCGTATAAATCCAACCATACCACTATTGGTCCTGAACTCCCTGTCAGCATTAATCCTGAAGCAATTCCGGCTTCTGTTTTCATTTGAGTTCCAACACCATTGTACTTATTCCAATTTTCCCAGGAATTTTTCTTTTGATAGCACATCCACAAGAACAATGGGTTTCATGTTGCTTTTACTGAGTGGCAGCATTCATATGAGCTCCTCTCATACCATATGGAAATACTAATTTCCAATACACTCTTAGGACTGTAACGATAAGTTCCAGTGAGAGTGATATGCATGGGGTAACGCGATATTTTGCAGCGTTTTTTATTTGTTCATGCAACACCTTGTAGGATGGGTGTGCTTGCGCTTCGCCTTGATAAAAATATGTTCCATTTTTCTTCGAGATTCACATTTATTACCAAAGCATGGTATTATTTACCTTCTATCAATTTGAATCTCAGCTTATTATCTAAAACGGAGGTAACTTATACTTAAAGAAATTAAGCTTGCAATGTGTTTCCTTACCGAGTACTGAAAGTACTCGGTAAGGAAACAAATAATGTTTATTTGAGAAGGCAAATAAATATTTCCCAAAAATAACACGTTCAATGTGTCGACGAGCTCAGTTTACAGAAGTTATTTTCAAATAGCGTCCTTACATTCCAGTCTGAAAGGCAAATTATGTCCACGAATACACAGTTTAAACTGCGCCGACAGTTCGTTTATCAAACAATCAAACAGCTCGCCGACGACATCAACATGCTCATACCACGCATGCGCAGACGTTTTTCATCTCTGTTGTGTATCAGTCAAACCTTGCGCGTTCTCTTAAGATTGCAATCAGGTAAGCCAGTGGATTCTCTTTACAAGCCAATGACAATTCCCAAAATTTCTATGTGATCTTACCCGTGATTGGAAACAAAGGAAATTCCATTAGGCGCTCATCTTTAAATGTACTTTTCGTCCGTTGATCGCTCGTGCGTTAAGTTATTTCTTTTCTCGACTATTTTGCTTAAAATGACATCTGTAAAGGTGGGTTTTACAGTTGTTCAATGGGAAAACGAGAATAGTGTGAGTGTTGTTATCAAAAGCAAGTCGTTGGCGCGGTGAAGTTAAAAGAAGGGACATCAATTATCAACTGGCCGCTTCAAGGGTCGAGGGGCCACTTATGAAGCTATGGATTCTGAAAGTTTGTGGTGAGTACAAATTGTGATATTTGGTACGTGATTAAACCTGAGAATCGAATCGGTCACTTGCATGCCACACAGTTTCTTAAGCTTGCGCTTTACAATGAAATAAATCTATCAGTGAGCTAAAGGTTTCGGGATTATTTTAGTCACGTTTGGCAAGCTGTGAGCCCAGCAGAAAAAGACAAACAGCTGCTTAGTCTACAGTTTGGGATTACTTCATTGAACTAATTATTACAGTTACAACAAGAATTTAATTAAAAGATCAATTATTTAACTGTAATCAAGCCCTTCTCTCCCAAGAATGTTCAGTCAAAATTGAGAAGAAATCTCTGAATTTCAACTTACATTGCAGAATCAACAGAAACAAACAGCAGAGTATGAAGCTGCTGCTTGACAGCTTACATTTGAATTTTGTCACACAAGAGTTTTATCCAAAGAAGTTACAACCACATTAAATTAAGTCAAAGCCTTACTCAGGGAGGAAAGGATAAAATACCATTTGTATCATCATCCTAAATGAAATGATTCCTTGAAGACTATTTTTTGACGAATAGTATTTATTACACTAAACATAACCCAAGTTATTGTATTTCATGAGAAAGAATCAACAGATTTTATTCACAATTTGTGTCAAACCAAGTTTACTGAATCACTAGGACAATTTTAAATGAAAAGCTATAATGGAGAATAACTTTTAGAAAGCTTTTAAGAAAAGAAAAAGAAATGTCATCTTAATATTTCTACATGTTGATGTTAATAGAGTATACAACAGCAAAATAATAAACATGTAAACCTGAGTTATAATGAAAAATAATACATAAGGGCACTACCAACAATATTAAACAGAGCTCAATATGCACATGCTTGTAGTTAGCTGGGCTCTATACTTACAGAGTGCTGACGTTTTTTGCCGTTCTGATATCGTCTCTGCTCATTGCATAAATTTTTAATGTGAATTGCAATCCCTTCGGCGCCAAAATTTAGTTCTGCAACTCCGCAGTCTTTTTCTAGCTCCTTAGCTAGTTTTTCGAGTTTCATTCTTGCTTCTGGCGTGTTGAATTTGGGAAGGTCGTCTCCCCACGGCATTTTTAAAACACGAAATAGCGAAATGGTGAAATGGGACTAAAGACAAGAGCAAAAGTTATAAGGTATAACTGTTCCACTGAAATCTCCATCTGTGGCCGAATTTATTCTGTGGATTAATCGCCACAAATAAAAGAAACATCTACAATTGGTAATCGTTCTGCTTCGTCCTAATAATCGGTGTACTCTTCCCCACATGGTTCCTCCTCCGACAAGATCTTCACAGAATCCTCGCCAGCTGACTGATCTTCAGATGGATTTTCAAAGTCTCGCGCTAAGTTTCTTCACAGTCAAGGATTCGCCTGAGTAGCAGTAGCTCTAGAGTCTTGGATTAGGAATTTTTCAGTCATTATCTTTTACTGGATAAGGGCATCGAATCTTCTTCATCTTTTGTGCTTAACCCGCGAAACGAAGGCGACGAAAAGGCGAGACAGCGGCGATTTACGTCTTTGTTCTTACGTCTTACGCCTTTGTTCACGTGCTTCAGTGAACCTCATCACTACATTCTATTTTTCAACATATTTTCTGCGTATCGGCGGATCTAGAAAAGATAATATTATAGGCTTTGCTTGTCTCACTACAGAAAATTACAAACATTGTTACTTCAGAAATTACTTATATGCATACCTCTTATAATTATTTTCTTGAATTTGCTGAGATCTATTTACCAGTACTTACAGTCGAAGCTGCTAACTATTTCATTTTTAAAAGGGGGTGTGACTAATTACGAAAAAAAATTATTGCACAAGAAAATAAGAAGGAAATCTCATACAAATAAAGATGGGAAAAATTGCAAAGAAATTAGTAAACAAGACAATTACAAGTACTAAGGTAGGAAAAAAATTCTTCCCCTCAAAAGTGTCCACACCTCTCCCCTCTCCCCCTAAACTAAAAAATTTAATGCTCCGTCCCCAAACAGAATAAATCGGGCAACAATTACATCTTTTATTGGAGCAGTAATATCTTATAACTTTGCCTCGTATCTTTAGTACCATTTCACCATTTCTTGTTTTAAATACGCCCATCTCTCCATGTTCTCTCTCGCTACCTCTACTCCAGTCTCCTTTCGTCTTCAAAAAATATTGATAATCTTATTGATTACGTATATATTAAACGAGCTTTAAGACAAATATGTTTGGAATAAAAAACATTTTTCGTATTTACTAAGGCGCCGTGAACAACGAAGAGAAAATGGCGAGAGGAGCGAGACAAGATGGCGTGTCATTTCAATAAGCATGCTGAATTAAATGTGACTTTCGCACTGTGCAATTCAAAGAGAAATGGTGTTTCAACATTACATACCTTGCAAGGTAAAGCTGCTTAGTTGCTGAATCAGCATAGGAAAGATCTGTCAAAGATGGCTTTGGCGATGGAGTAGTAGTCTTGTTCGTTTGATCAGTCCTTCCTCGAAGGTAGGCGAATTCGTTTTGTACTTTAATTGCTTTTTCATAGCTTAGGCCAAGCCTTTCAAAAATGGGAGCGTCTGCCTCCCTAGATATCAGATCTTTTAGCACATTGAAAGAAGTTATTTCTTCACCTGCATGTAAGCGAAGAGAGAAATTAAAAGTCAAGTTAAATTCTAGTGACACAAAATGTAAGTATAGTAACTTACATTCAAAGGCATTAGCAGCTTCTTCGCCAATCAGAGAACTTATTTTTGCGAGGATTTCATTTTGTTCGTTCCTCGGTCAGGGATACTGACATAGTGTTGATTAGCGATTTGTTTGCACATTATCAAGTCAACTTTATTGTTCCTGAGTAGAAAATGATAAACTGTGCGAAAAGTGTGCAAATACCACCATTTTGATGGACTTTGTCTCTGAGTGACAGCTGAACTCGGGTTCTTATTAGTCCTTTTTCACGCGCTCTGGAAGAAAAACATTTGAAAGGCTTTAGTGGCTTTCAGTGATGTCTCAACTTGGGCTCTGATTGGTTTGCTTTCACACTTCAGGTGGATAGACTGAGGGGGAACGTACTGTCAGTCTTCTCTTTCACGTAGCGGGATCTCCGAGTAATGAGTGCTTTTATTTGGGTTAAACGGGAACAATGGAGCAAAGCAAAAATTGTTCAGGATAGATCTTTTCTGCTTGATCAAGAAAAATAAATAAAAACGCAGTGATCCCTGAAGCCCAAAAACATCATTACTCACAAAATGGCAGCTAGTACAGAAGAGTGGTGGTCAAGAGAAGATGTCGTGTCTTGTAGCTGTCCAGCATTATCATATAGACACGTTCATTGTAAGTGCTATAGTTGTCAAAGAAGACTCCTCTTGCTATTTATCACCCAGTTAGGAATGTCCACACAGGTTGGATGATACCAGCCATGACACTGAACATACTCCTGGTCATCATTTGGCAATCTACAAACACAGAAGATATCTACTGTTGTTTTGCTGTTATGTGGATGGTATGGTACTCGCCTTATTGTTTTTGGGTTATCATTTGGCAATCTACAAACACAGAAGATATCCACTGTTGTTTTGCTGTTATGTGGATGGTATGGTACTCGCCTTATTATTTTTGGAAAGGGAACTATCTCAAGTGAGTCAAGGCAGTCAACATAATGTGCACGCATCTTTTCTTGGTTGTATGATTGTGTTACCGTGTCCATGCTATGGCACAAATCTGTTGCAAATGCTAGTGCAAACAAGCCACAGTCACTTGAGTTCATTTGCTTTTGAACATTTTCATTCGTAAACAATGCAGAACCCCCAGTAGGCATGAGCAAGCGACAAGAATGGCCAATGGCAATTGGGCTAACTCTTTGAAACAAGCTGTCATATACCTTAATGGTTCCAGGCCTCCAAGAAATGGTACTGAGGCATACCCAATGATTACCAGTGTTAATTATTTGTACATACTCACCAGTTGCTGGGGCCACCAGAGTACCAGCAATAGCTGGGTCATGCACACCATCCACAAAAGGAAATTTTGCTTTTTTTAAAGTGGCTGGCCTGCATGAATCTCGGAGTCACATAACCAGTTTGTTTTCTTCAGAATGTGACATCTGGCATCCTCATAAAGAGTGAAGGTGGATTTAGGGATATGTGGGGCCTGGATGTGAACCCATGACTTTGTATCAGTAGAGTTGTCATCTACCACAATTACTGCAGGAGTGTGGGATTGATTGATAGGTTGTTGGTTGGTTGTTGTTGGCTTGTTGTTTTTTGTGGCTGCTTGGTGGCTTGGTTGGTTGATTCTTGGTATGGTTGTTTGTTGGCTTTGTTGGTTGTAGGTTTTTGCTGTGGTTGTTCGACAGATGTTGTTTTGGTTGCTGTCAAGGTCCGCGTAAGGGATGACAACAGGACACAACTCAGGAGACAAAGTTAAAGTTGTCTTTCTTCCTTTTACTTTATTTGCTCTCTTCCTACTCAGCAAGATTGTGTACTCCAAGTGGTTGCATATCAGGATAGACATCGCCCTACCCCTACCCCCTAAAATGGGACGACCGCATTGCGTGACGAACAAATAATAAACCGCGCTGCATTCCAGGATTCACTGAGCAGCAATCGTTCTAATGTGATAGCATTTTGGTGCAGCGCAAGGCAAGCAACTATCCACAAATGGCTTAGTCGTTGTAAACTTAGATGCAGTGGCAATCATATGCGCCGAGGATGGTCAAAGATTCATTGTATTACTGAATACGATGACAGTTGGTGATGTTCACCAGACCTTGTGTAGACAGAAGCAAACGTTTATATGCGACGAATGGTGTGAGAAATACGTTAAATCGGAGTTTGGACCTGCCTTTTGCAGCAAATAAGTAAGAACATTTCGAAATTATCAGCTCTGTGACTATTTCAGCTTTATATACGTCAAGGCATGTGGCGCACGCTAAAATAAATGTCCAATTAACCCGTCAATTGAAAGTTAACGCCAATGGCAAATATTTGCATTTTTAACGTACTTTGAAAAGCTCTCCCTTCGCTCACAATCATTTGCCCAAAGAAATTTTTACAGGAATCTGTAGACCATCCTTCGGCGATCCAACCACAAGAAGCTTAATCCATTTGAAGGTTTCGCACATGATGAAAACCAATTATTTTTTCGAAGTACATTTAAGTGAATGAAATACAAGTCTTCGAAATTTAATTATTTTACTTCCAAAAAATAACGCAGCATTTCCCCAAACCAACCCAGTCTACATTTAAACATTGAAAAAAATATGTATTTGAGTGTTTTAAAGACGGAAGAATAATGTGGTTTTGCATGCGAGGCTCTCAAACTTGTTTAATAAAATGGCGCGTCAAATGACGATTTTAACGGAATTTGGTAATTTGCATATTTCTTTGAAATAAAAGGATATTTTGCCTTAAAAGACTATCCCGTAGTTTTTGTCATGCCCTAGCCCATCTACCATAAGAATATGAGCGAAATCGAATTTTTCACCCTTGTCGCGAAATTAAGAATTTGTCTGATTTTTACCGACAGGCACTCTTAATTTATAATTAATTATAAAGCTGACACAAATGAGCACAGTTGAAGTAAAACCTCACAGTTTACTCTCCTTAAATAATTGTTATAGTAGATACAATGAAATATATGAAGTTCATATATTTTGAACTGCGGTATTAGATACGTATGATGCACGATCCTCTCAGTAGATAGCGCTATTTAAGCAATAGCGAAAATCAGACCTGAAAAAAATCAGGCCTGTACAGGATTCGAACGAATGACCTCTGCGATACTAGTGCAGCGCTCTTACCAATTGAGCTAACAAGCCAACTGGGAGCAGGCCGTTAAGTTGATTCGTAGTAAACCCGTAAAAGTGATACATCAGGTACAATGAAATATATGAAGTTCATATATTTTGAACTGCGGTATTAGATACGTATGATGCACGATCCTCGCAGTAGATAGCGCTTTTCAAGCAATAGCGAAAATCAGACCTGAAAAAAATCAGGCCTGTACGGGATTCGAACCACTGACCTCTGCGATACTAGTGCAGCGCTCTTACCAATTGAGCTAACAAGCCAATTGGGAGCAGGCCGTTAAGTTGATTCGTAATAAACCCGTGAAAGTGATACATCAGATACAATGAAATATATGAAGTTCATATATTTTGAACTGCGGTATTAAGATACGTATGATGCACGATCCTCGCAGTCGATAGCGAATCCCGTACAGGTCTGATTTTCGCTATTGCTTAAATAGCGCTATCTAATGCACTCACTGCATTCAACTGAAAAACAGTATCCCTTTAAGTGGCTTGCCTTTCTCCTGAGTTCTTTTATTTCACCCTGCAGCTGAACATTCTTTTCCTTTAGAAGTTTTGTGGTCTCCTAAGAACTTGAAATCTCCCGCTCAATGTTCTCAAGGCTTTTGCTCACTTCAACAGCTTCGATGCGCTTATACTTCGCTTTACGAGCCCACTCTCCTATTGAAACCTCTCTTGACTTCTCGTGCGCTTTGACATCTTGGTTTAAAATCGTGAAAATATTGTCAATCCTCGTGAAATTTTCCCGTCACGTCCTTGTGTCCATAAATAGCAGTCGTATCGTTTCAGATTTTCATCACATGCGACAGTAAAGACCTCAAACCTCACCAAAATAACCAGCAAAATGTCCCGATTACTTTCACGACTTTCCCTGAGCCAAAAACCTTAAAAACTAACTACGAAAGTGAACAAATTTAGTATCAATTTGAAGCTCTGCTCTTCGGCTATAATCTCAAACATACCAAGCAGTTTCTCTTTCATCAGATTAGCAGCCAGGCCTCCGGAGAAAAGTGCCTGGTTCTGGCCAATTTTTGCCCACAAGGCCATGGGGCCTTGATACGGCTGAGCCCAAAAATGTAGGGGTGGCTCCAAAACCGACCAAAAATCCTCAATGTGTAGTCATCTGAATCCCGACTCTAATTTTATAACTCGCCTGCCCAATAGTGGCTATATGGTTGAGGAAGATCTGAACAATCGAGTAGCTTGTTTTGGCGACAAAACAAACTTTTCTATTATACACTTAAACACTCGGAGCTTAACGAGAAATTGCGATCAACTTTATTCATTGCTGAGGAAAGGAAGGAAGGAAAGGAAACTCTTTATTCGCACTATTTCAAGAGGTTACTACAGATTATAGAAGTCAGAATATATAACAAAACAGTAACATTACCAGAAATTGACGACATTCTGCCCCCGCGAACTAGTAGCCATGCGGTTGCGCTGAAACGGTAACTGACATGCTCAATTAATCATGTTGTCAACATGGCGGCCTCTCGAGTGCGTGAACGTCTAAATTACAAATGGTTGAACGAGCTATGCACCGCTGATCTTTTGAATGAGCCTCGAAGGAAAAAAAGAAACTCAAATTCTAACATGTTCGTGGTGGAAAGAGTGATCAGCAAAAGACAGGGGAAAAAGGTACATGAAGTTATCTGTACGTGCACTTGAGGCACCAACCGAACATTAAACAATTGCTTTCTTGTTATCCACAAACTGAAAAATTGTTGCTAAATTATAGCCACTCATTTCCACTGGATAGGGAACTGAATATTTCATAAAGTGGAAGAATTGGCCCATTTGGACCTGTAGCTGGGAGCCACTGGAGAATTTAAATTGCTTTGCAGTGAGGTAATTATGAGAGACATGTATCTAAATTACAAATGCTATTGTAATACATCAACATAAACTTAGCGGGAGTTTTTTACTATAATAGAAAAGGCTACTTGTTGAAAGTCTTTTGCAGCTACAAGCTAACTTGTAGTTGTATTATACTTGTCTAAATATATATTGATTACTGAAGTTATTGTTGAAACATGATAAAGTTACCAGAGTATAAATATTGCTAGGGGAATAACAAAAATTTTCACTGATAAAGTATTGGCAAGTGATGTGCTTCTCCCTGTCTAGATGATGCTTTTTGTACATGATTCCTAATTGTAAATACTATCACTGAACTTCATAGGCATACAAAGTTGTGTCTGTTTAGTGTTACTAACTTTAAAAGGTTTTTCAATGTGGTAGAATGACCTAAATTTAAGTCATATTTAATAGTGTTCTCTGAAGTTTGAGGATTTAAAAAAAGCATGTTTTCTTTTTATTTTAGAAGTTATACTGAACCAACCATAGAAGGTTGGAGACTGGAGGCAGCAGCTGCAGCATTTGTGGAAGCTGTGTTGGGTATTTTGAAGTGCAAGTCAGTTCGTGTTAGTTTCAACACCAACATATGTATAGATCATGACATAGTCAGATACATTTTTAAAAATAAGGGGTCAATTGCCCCAGATGGTTTCAATTTGTACATGAAAGAGGATTTTTCCAGGTTCTGTTTGCCTCCATTTTGGTATTATTACTTTGATGAACTAGGTGAAGGTGTGTCAGTTGATTTTCCTGTTAAATTAAAAACAAAGCTAGGATTTCATTCAAAACGTTTCATTGTAAATAATTTTGGTTCCCTTGAGAAGGGACCACTTATTCCCGCTGAAAAAGTCTCAGTGGTTATTATTAGGAAAGCCTGCTCTAAGAATACAATCACCTAATACAAAAATTTCAGTACATAAAGCAGTGTTTATGTATTTTTTTAAATATCATCTTTATATAGGTAATGGTTTTGTTGTGAACTTGTCTCACATTTTTAAATAGAAGTGAAATGTTTGACAATGGTTGGTAAAAGTGTTCTTTAGGCTTAAACAAAATTGAATAAAGTTGTTTTTATAAAGTTCCCTAGAAGTTTCTTCTTGTTATCATAATGACCCTTAAGTATATATGGGCTGTAAATATTATTTTAATCGCTGTTCATTAAAATGTCAATCAATTCTGCTTTCTTTAATTTTGATATTCCTTTGACCTGCAAATTTTGTGATTTGATGTTCTGTATAAGCTCTTTGATTGTCATTTTTTCATAATTTGAACTTGTGTCTTCACTGGTGTTAGAAGCAGATGGTTCACCTTGAGATTCACTGACACCTTCCCTGGAGTGCTTTCTTTTCTTCCTTGAATCAACAATCCCACTATTCCAGTATTCATTATTTTGTTTTTCGTATTTTCTCTTCTCTCTTTCACAATGATGAAGGGCTTGCTGTCTTGCCTCTAACTGCAAAACATCCCTAGCCGCATCCCATTTGTTCGACTTTTGGAAAAAAACTCGTTTTGCGTCATCATTGTTTTTTTCAACACCCTGTCCAGTGAACTGCTTAAAGGATTTATAGTTTTTGATAAAGCATGGGACATGGTAGCAGAGGGCATGCATGTATGGTGTCACTCTTGCTTTGTTGTAGCCAACTCTCTTTTCAGCAAGAGAGCAAAAGAGTTCAACAAACTCCTTTGATTTTTCAAAGACTTCTAGGGAAAGGTCTCCATTTTCTTCTAAATCAGTGTTGATTAAATGGTAAAGGGAGTCAAAGTGCCTCCATATTTTTACTACCATCGCCTTTGTTTCCGGAAAAATGATATCTTCTTCTTGAAGCTGTGATGGAAGTAGCTGAAGGAGTTTTTTCTTATCTGAGCCGATAAGACTTGTCCAATCATAAGTGTTACTTCCCTTGCCATCAGCATTGGTTTTTTCCCACACAGAAAAGGTTATTCCTATGCTGTTAATTGTAGTAATAAGTCGTTTAAGATAAATCCCCCTCTCTTCTCCTTTTTTTTTTTTTCAAATAATCAGATTTGCTGTCCCTCTGCATGACCTCAGTGATAACACAGTGAGTCAATCTGTCAGTGATTCTCATCATTAAATGAAGTTCATCCAAAATGACATGATCAAGGTCAATGTCGAACAAGGGAGGGTGGATGCAGCAAAACTTGGTTGAGCCTTGAAACTCTCTAATTTCTTGAAGTGTCCTCTTCATTTCCCCTGTGTTGTAAAAATCTATGCCCTTGGTCACATCCCATCTTTGAAGCTTGTGAATCTTGCACCACAAACAAGAATAATCAGATGTAGCCCCCTTTAGGCCCATGACCATCAACAAAAATTTATAGTCTCCTCCTAAGAACATCTCTATGTTAATTTCTTCACCGTCAACCTCTACCTTGCCATTTTTAATGACAGTATTTATCTCCTTGATGACATCTTTCATCGATGATTTTAGTGTGTCATATTTCTCTGGTCCATTAACTAGACATAATGTTCTGTTCCCTTTAGAGGACATTACCCTCTCCCCTGTCTGCAGTAATGAAAATGACAAAATCATAAAATTTGTTGTTCTGGACATCTTAGCTCCATCCCCACTAATTTTGATTTTTATAGGTTCCTCCCTTGGATGGCTTGGGTGAGATTTTAAATATTCCCTTATGTGGTCCTGGAGTGTGTCCACAAATGAAATCTGGGCTCCTGGATAATTGCCTGGGACCTGCTCAATATGAGAGAGTTTGTTGAGGTCAGATCTCTTCTGTTTGATTAAATATGACCTTGGCAAATCATTGTACAGAATAGTAAGTTCATGGTACATGTCATCACTGACACAAAATTTATCAAGTAAAAACAGAAGTTGCTCTACATTTTCTTCATCCTCCTGACTGACCTTCTCTGTTTCATATTCAAAGGTATGGGCTCTCCCTGAATTAGTTTCCTTGACTTTCAAACAACTTAGTTGTAGGCCATGACTCTCAAGAAACCACAATGCTAAGTCAGCTCTGTCTTTTAGTTCTTTTATTTTTCTCAACCTCTGCCTTTCGCCTACTTGTGCTATTGTTTTTCCATAATTTGGAGAGGTAGCCTCGTTTAGTTCTTCAATTCTCTGGACGTATTCACAGAGTTCTCTGTTAAGGCTACTTATTTCTGTCTCCTTCCTTTCTGTGGCTGCTGCCATTTCCTTCAATAAACTTTCTTTTTCTTTCTCAAGATCTGCACATTTCTCGCGCCACTCAACTAATGCTGAGTTAGCTTGATGCAAATCGTCTTCCATTTTTCCCACAGACACTAGCTCACTGACTAAAATGCTAAGTTTGAGCACGCTTTTATTGAGTTCCTCTTTCTTTCTACTACCATTTGCCTTCTTGTATTTGGAAATAACTGAGCTTGCCTCGCGCCTGATTCTACCCTGAATACGAAACCCTGTCTCTCTGCTTATCTGAAACCATTTGTTGGGGATCCAAGTGTTCAACAGGTCTAAGTAATCGATAGGATTACCTTGATCTTCATTTTCGTTAACCATGCTATACCATCGTTGTAACAGAGGGTAGGGAATCTCCAAAGCTAAAGCTAAAGCAAAGCGATCAACATTTTGCTGTCTTATGTAGGAAAGCGGAGGATTTACAACACTTAATTTGTGATCGATCTTTAGCCTTTCAATCTCACTGAGAAAAGAGGACATTTTCGTCTAATGCAAAATTATATTCCTGACAGCGAAGACAGAACCGAGTTTCATTAAGGAGCCTACCGTATAACTGTTCAGCGTTATTCCCCTGTAAAAGGCCAGGCAATCAGCCTAAAATGTCGTTCGAATGAGAGCAAAAAGCACGGGAAAAGTCTTCGTTTCTTCGAATGGATCCTAGTGAAATGTCTAATTTCCGGTCTCCTTGGACTGCCACAGTAATCTTGAAAATGTGCTTTCTTCAAATAAATTTGGCAGAACGCTGGAAAGGTTACAGACACGGATTTTTGTAGCCTTTGAAAATGTAAACATTTAGCAAAATTTTAAGAGGTCGGCACTTTGCATCCGATGTAAATAAAGTTTGCTGGAGGGCATAAAAGGTAGGTCATTTGACCGTTTTGCGCACAATTTAAAGCTGTTGAGGGGCTGTTTTATGGTATCCACAAACGCAGAGTTGGCAGGTCGTTTGTTGCCTCGATGTTGAAAATAACTACTCCCGTAAATTCTGCAGTAGATGCTTTCCTCATTAGGAGGTCGGCAAGTGGTCAGCGAGTTACTCAAATGTTATAAATTTGCTCTTTCTGTTGTATTCCATACATTTTACTATTATATGGGTGGCCATTTTTAAAGGGCCAACGGAATCTCCGTCCGCCATTTTGTCGTCAATTTCTGGTAATGAATTACATCAATAATCAAAAGTAAAATGTGCACAGTGTGTAATTAACTGGTGTATCTTAACATTTACACAAGACTTACTTTACTTTAATTCTATATTTACACTAACCAAGGTATTTATACACAATTAGTATTATAAACAAAGAATAGAGAGGTGAGTAAATACGTAAATAAATAAATAAAAATAAGTTAAAAGAAGGAGAATTAATTTTTTTTATATTGAATCAAAAGAACAAAGACTAAGAACAAAGAAACTAAAGTAAACTAAATCAATGCATTCTAAGAAGTAGATTGTGAAGTTAGCAGATATAGCTTGAGTTGTTTTGAGAAGCGAAAATAACAATTTTTTTTTAATGCAGTAGGATAGTCCCATATTTTCGATGCAATGAAAGTAAAAGTAGAAGCTGCATAATTATTATGTATTAGAGGCCTACGGAAGTTAAGGTTAGAAACAAATCTAGTGTAATGGCTATGGAAGTCAGAAGCCAGAGGTAGAGTTCCAGAAAAAATTGCTGGGATGCCTGTTGGATTGTTAATAATTTTATGTGCAAAGAGTGCTACTTTTAGTTTGAAAATATTATCAATTGTCAGGATATCCAATAAATGATAATGAGGCGTAGCATTCTCTCTACTGTGTGCAAAAAAAAAAAAAAAAATTGAACGAATGCACTTATTTTGCTTAGTTCTGATTTTATTTAGTCTAGTTTTGCAAGCACTTCCCCAACTAGTGATAGCATAGGTCAAATAGGGATAGATGAAAGAGTAATACAATTTTTTCAGAGTATGCAGATTTATATAGTGTCTCAATTTAGTAATAATTCCGATATTTTTTGCTAATTTATAGGTAATATGTTTAATCTGAGGTTCCCATTGTAAGTGTTGATCAATATAGACACCCAGGTATTTTATTTGGCTTTGGATCTTAATGTTATTTACATTTATACTTCCACTTAATCTTGAGGATGAGACTAGGATGTAATTTGTCTTTGTAATAATAATTTAATATTTATATTGCGCAAATTAACATGTGGATATGATCAAATGCGCATCACAACACTTTTCGGGGGACTTTGGCCGGACTGCATCAGCAGTTTACAAACAATTGAAGGAAGATGCCCCCTCCCCCCAATTCCCAGTAAACAGGCCAGACCACATCACAGTAATCTCGTGAGTGGGTTCTTTAACGTCCCCTGCCTAACCAAATTAACTAATTACTAGATCCAGGAGACGGGACCTACGGTTTATTCGTCGTTATCCGAGAAGACTAGAATGTCTATCCATTTCTTGATATTATAGAAAGGTAGCGCATTCTCCTCAGTTATTTTAAGACCTTGAGTGTTGGTCCGGCCGGGGCTCGAACCGTCGACCTCGGCCTCCCGCACAACAGTCCAGCGCTCTAACCAATTGAGCTAACCGGGAGGTGGTTAACATAATTTTACCGTTGCTTGTCCACAGATATTTCAAATTGTTTTGTCTCTTGTACTCTCTTATGCGACCAAATAGCCTCTTGCGATAACTTGTCAATGATTCGTTAATAAAGATCTTGCCATTTCTACCTTCAACTGAAGGTAGGTGACGGGTGGTTTTTCCTACTAAGTTCTTCCGATTCTTGTAGAGTTCCTCCCTCTTATGTCTCTGCATTAATTTCACAATAAGACGATTTGTCACATTCTTTGAGGCTGGGAGTTTATGCGCAGCGGCAATTTGACAGTCATCAATTTCAACACCAGCGAGCGATCCAACTTCTTTCACAAGTTGATTAGGGTTTTCATACGATGAGATCGGTACGCCATTGATTTCTAAACAGTCTCTCCTTTGATATTGTTGGGTCTCATCAAGAGCGCATTCGACTCGGTACAATGACTGAACTTGTCTGTCGGTTGTCTTCGTCAGCTCACCGAGTTTCCCCTCAAGCGAATTGGCAATCGCTGTGTGTTTTTTATCGAGGTTAGATGTTTCGCTTTTAACACTTTGGAGAGCAGCTACGGCTGTGTCATATTTCTTAGAAACGAAGTCATGAGACTTTCTCTAATTCGTTACATCTCTCAGTTAGCGCTTTGATACTCGATTTCAGTTCCAGTATCTCGGTTTTTAGTTCACGTCTTATACTTGGTAGAAATTCTTCATTCCAAATTTTTCGTAATTCTTTTGCACTTAAACTTTGATCGGGCATGTTCAGTGAGTAATGATTGAGTTCTAGGTTGGCATAAAGATGAAGAAATCCACTACTCACGCAGCCATGTCAAGCCGCCATCTTGTCTCAACCGCACCATCTTGTCTCAACCCTGAGAAATCTTAATATGCTGTTCTCTGTGATTGGTGTGTCAGAAACTTGGCTAACTGATTGCACTGCAGAACTCATAAACATCACAGGATACAATTTTGTCTCCAACCATCGTAAATCGATGGCGGCGATGTTGGAATTTATTTACAAAACGGCCTTGAATACAAACTTGAAGAATGCAAATTTTCAGATCGAGATGTAATTGAATCACTTTTCTTTGAAATTATTGTTCCCCACGATAAAAACATTATTGTCGGTTGCGTGTACAGACCACCAAGTCAAAACACTGCTATTTTTATCGACAAATTAAACAATATTCTCTCACTAATTTCTAAAGACAATAAACATTGTTATGTAATGGGAGACTTTAAGCTAGACCTTCTCCAATGCAATCATCATGTTTCAACGCAGGAATTTATTCTTATTATTTTCACACGCCTTTCTTCCTCTCATCTCCAATCCAACGCACCTCACCTCATACTCTGCGACACTAATCCACAACATATTCACCAACAACCTTGCACATAATGTTTTTAATGGTATTATAATAAATGATTTACCTGACCACTTACCTGTTTTTACATATTTTATTGACGACACTCTAACGCACGGCACAGAAAGAAAAATTATGATACGCTCATTCAATAACGATAATTTGCAAAAATTCAACGAGAACCTTTCAAACGTAAAATGGTCCTCATTTTGCAACATGGAAGATCCCAATGAGGCCTCTAATGATTTTATTGAAGAATACTCCAGAATCTACAATGCCTGTTTTCCTTTAAAGGTTCTCAAAGGTAAACAGGTGAACAAGTTCTTTCCCCCATGGCTTAGCCCTGGACTTCTGAAATCCGTTAAACAGACTCTACAAAAACCTCGTCACATCGCCCTCCACATCTTCTGAGATGAAGTATAAAGCCTACAAAAACATTGATTCGCAGAGTTATCCAAGTAAGGGAAATTCGGAAATCCAGTACTATGATCAATCTATCTTTGCTAAAAGGTATTTTCCCGGACAAACTTAAAATGGCTAAAGTCATTTCCATCTGCAAAGCAGAGGATCCTAGTTTTTTTGTAAACTACAGACCTATTTCTTTGTTGTATAATTTTTCCAAATTTTTCGAAAAAGTCATATATAATCACTTAGTAGAATTTGCCGAAAAACACGATATACTGTACCACTGTCAGTTCGGATTTCGGAAAAATCACTCAACATCGCACACGCTAATTCATTTGGTAAATAAAATTGCATCTGCAATCGACCAACACGAAACAACGGTGGGTGTTTTCCTAGATCTTTTCAAAGCATTCGACTCCTCGACCGCCAAATCTTGTTTGCCAATTTGAAGCACTATGGTATCCATGACGTGGCTCTGCAGTGGTTTAAAAGCTACTTTTCTTTCCACCAGCAATTTGTCCAATTCAATCAAGCTTGCTCTCCAGTGCAAACCATCAAGTCTGGTGTCCCTCAGGGTTAGATTCTAGGCCCACTGTTGTTTATCCCATACATTAATGACCTCCTTAATGCCTCTGAATTAACAGACCCTCTACTTTTCGCTGATGACACCAGTATCTTTTTTTCTCACTCAAACCTAAATTGCCTAGAATCCGTACTTAATATGAACTCCAAAATGTTGACGTTTGGCTAAAATGTAGTAAGCTTTCAGTTAATATAAAGAAAGCTAACTGCGTCATTTTTAAACCCAGACAGAAGAAATTTAACTCCAGCATTTCTCTCTCTTTTGAAGGCAAACCCCTACAACAATCTAATGTAACTAAGTTCCTTGGGGTCTATATTGACAATCATCACACCTGGAAACACCATATCAGCTATGTATGTAAACAAATGGCTAAATCAATAGGTATTATATTTAGGTCTCGCTTTTCCCTATTTTCTACAACCAAACTCACTTTGTACTACACCTTAGTTTATCCTTACATCGTCTACTGTAAGTCCGCCTGGTCGTCCACATACGTATCTAATTCAAAAAGCGAGCTGTGCAGGCTATCACCAACTCAGACTATTGAGCCTATTCTCCAAGGTAGGAATTTTAGATATTTTCCAAGTCAATACGTTTGAAATCGCCAAATTTATGTTCTATTTCAAAAATAACTTATTTCCCCCACTGCTTCTCAATCGTTTTGTAAGGAATAGCCAAATTCACAACTATGGTACAAGAACAGCCAGTAGTTATCGAACGCATTTGTGCCGTACAAATCTCAAGCAATTTACAATTCTCTACCAAGGTCCTAACATTTGGAAGTCTCTCCCTATTTTAGTCACTTGTTCGTCAAACTTTCTAGGTTTAAGACGAAATTGCAAGAGTGTTTACTTAAATAATCATTGAATTGGCCAAGCCGCCCATTCGCAGCACTTTTTCTTTACTTGATTTATTATTGTAAGTGATTATTGTAATTTATTATTGTAAGCTCTCCCATAAGCCCGGTGGCTTCTTGGGTCTCCTCGCCTTCGAACCGTTATCGCTGTAATGAAATATTTTTATTGTTAAAATAAGGCAAATAAAAGATGACGATGATGATGTTTTCAGTCGTCCAATTCAGGCCTCAGTGCAAACAGCTGAAGAAATTACCAAAGCAGCTGTGTGCCTACATAATTACCTGAGACAAACTAACTGTGCATCCTACTGTCCATCAGGATTTGTTGACAGTGAAGATGGAAGTGGTGATATAAGACCAGGGGAGTGGCGCCAGGTTGTTCGCAATGAAAGCAGAGGGGCACTGTTTGACATTAGAGACATTTAGTACCGCGTTGTTCGCTTTTACGGCTGACGTAAAACCGCGGTTTGGCGTTTGGCGTTTGCCGTCCGAGGTTTCACCGTTTCATGTCGTTTAGCAGAGCCGGTTATCACGTCAAGTAACAGCGTGAGAAAACATCGAAATTCTGGGAATTTTTTATTCTCGAAATGGCGGCCGCTGCAAGGTACGTTTTCTTATTTGAGCATTTAAGCTATAAGAAAAGTTTTTTTTTTGTAAGTTCCACTGTCTTTCTCTTTTGGGCAGGATTTTAACGGTATCCTCACGGTCATACTCCACGAAGATACCAGTTCTGACTCAAGCAGTAGCGATGACGACGACCTGGACTTTCTTGTTGTTGATGCCATGTTCCCGCCAACAGGTACACTGGAGTTTCCACGACTGAATTTGGACGACCTGAGCGACAATCAGTTGGAAACCATGTTTAGGTACGCATTAATAAGCTTAGTTTTACAGAAGCTTTGCTTCTGCAAGGCGATGGAAAGCCAGTAAAGTTACAAATAAAGGGATAATTTGTGACCCTTCATACAAGAACGTCGCCTTATCAAACATAGTAATTTAGTGAAACCGGGTTTCGACAGGGTTTCCAGAGGGTTTAAAGCCCCTCAAACCAGGTGTTTAATGGGTTTCCAAAGGGGTTTTAATGGGTTTCTTAGACT
>NC_142527.1:12037700-12047700 GCF_964205215.1 Stylophora pistillata | reverse complement strand
TGTTACATTTAAGGCTCAACGTTGTTATTTCTCGTTTTCAATTTATCGTATTATTAATTATCCAACTGTGCTTCGTACAATACAAATAACACCTAAAACAACTACAAATATCTCGTGGTATTTGTCCTCTAGAGCCCAACCGGTTAAACAGGTTTTTTAGAATTACGAAATCTGACCACACTGAAATAACAGTTTGGTGTGTTGGATAATAAATCTTTTAGTAAACCTTTTGTTGTGTAGTATCGCTGAATATTTTCACTCTTTGTTTGTATTTTGACACGCCCTACTGGCTCGTCAAAATAACTAGAATAAGTTATTGTCTATTTATTTTATTCTTATGCACTTTCACTTTTTTCTTCCATTGGATTGTTACTTTCGTATCTCGCGCTTTTCAAGGATTCTCCTTCATTGGATTATAACGTTAATATCTCGAGCACTTTTGGGCTGACTAATCCAACGTCAGATTTCCTGACTGTTCCAGAAATTGAGCGCAGCTTCACTTTTAAGTCAAGAGTTCGACTTCTGAAATCGGATGTGTGTCCACCTTCTTCTCTTGTTCTTGTGACCTGTTCAAAATTATTTTTTCCCTAGTCTTATTTTAGCGGTGTTATCATGGTGGAAGCGTTAAAATAAATAAATAAACCATATCTAGAGAAAGATTTATCTTGCAAATTCAATCTTGAGTATTCAACGAAGAGACAAAGCATTTGAGGGTATGATAATATAATGCGTTAAGATAACTTGAAAACGTATCTTATCATGATAATTTCGTATGATGCACGATCCTCGCAGTAGATAACGCTATTTAAGCAATAGCGAAAATCAGACCTGAAAAAAATCAGGCCTGTACGGGACTCGAACCACTGACCTCTGCGATACTAGTGCAGCGCTCTACCAATTGAGCTAACAAGTCAACTGAGAGCAGGCCGTTAAGTTGATTCGTAATGAACCCGTGAAAGTGATAAATGAGATAGAATAAATATATGAAAATCATATATTTTGAACTGCGGTATTTGATACGTATGATGCACGATCCTCGCAGTAGATAACGCTATTTAAGCAATAGCGAAAATCAGACCTGAAAAAAATCAGGCCTGTACGGGACTCGAACCACTGACCTCTGCTCAATTGGTAGAGCGCTGCACTAGTATCGCAGAGGTCAGTGGTTCGAGTCCCGTACAGGCCTGATTTTTTTCAGGTCTGATTTTCGCTATTGCTTAAATAGCGTTATCTACTGCGAGGATCGTGCATCATACGTATCAAATACCGCAGTTCAAAATATATGATTTTCATATATTTATTCTATCTCATTTATCACTTTCACGGGTTCATTACGAATCAACTTAACGGCCTGCTCTCAGTTGGCTTGTTAGCTCAATTGGTAGAGCGCTGCACTAGTATCGCAGA
The DNA here is from genome assembly GCF_964205215.1 of Stylophora pistillata. NCBI lineage: Eukaryota > Metazoa > Cnidaria > Anthozoa > Scleractinia > Pocilloporidae > Stylophora > Stylophora pistillata. The sequence goes on along the minus strand of NC_142527.1, from coordinate 12,046,293 downwards.
GGTCAGTGGTTCGAGTCCCGTACAGGCCTGATTTTTTTCAGGTCTGATTTTCGCTATTGCTTAAATAGCGTTATCTACTGCGAGGATCGTGCATCATACGTATCAAATAGCGCAGTTCAAAATATATGATTTTCATATATTTATTCTATCTCATGATAATTTCTTTAGATAGTGTGTTGTGTTTCACGGATTTAAGTCAGACGAATTACTACAACTCAATACAAACTCAACATCTATATGTTCAACATGGCGATTGTCAAATCTACAAGGTGCGCACGTGGCATGCGTGCGCACATGTGACAGATACCGCGGGCCGGCATGCCCGACATAGCATTCCTCCTCCCCAAAATTTCAGAACTAATCTAAAATAATTGAGTTCAGTTCAGTTCAGTTCATAGGTTTAGTTTTTCAGGGGGTTTCCGCAGCCGACGGGGATAGCGCCTAGGTGGTGGTGTTGCTGAACTGCTGGTCGTGATCTCGTTCTGGCTGCTAGGAGATTTGCTCGGTTGGTTGGTCACATCTATGTCTATGGTTGGTAATTTCTCCATATCATTCGCAGAAGGAGGTTGTGGTTCTTCACTTTCGGCGCTGCATGTCGCTGGTGGAATTCCTACTAACACAGCTGGGTCTAGGTGTGGGGTGAAGTACTCCTTATTAACGCTCGGAGTTACTGCAGTCTCCTTGAGTTGATCGATATGTCGTCGCCATACTGTATTTGGTCCGACTCTGACTTCGTAGGATAAGGGTCCAGGGTGAGCTGTGATGATACCAGGAACCCACTTATCTCCGCTTCGGTAGTTTCGTGCAACGACAGCTTGACCTACGGTTAACTCACGGGTAGGGTTGTGGCTGGATCGTAACTCTTGGTCTTGCTGCTTTTCTTCCACTCGCTTCCGTATGTTAGGCTTCAGTATGTCGAGTTTCGTTCTGAGGTTTCTTCCCATGAGGAGTACCGCTGGTGCCTCTCCAGTCAGCGCATGTGGTGTCGTTCTGTAGGCTAGCAAGAAGTTTGCCAGTTTCCAGGAGAGGGTTTTCTTCTCAGTCAGTGCTGCGCGTAGAGCTTGCTTGAATGTCTGTACAAAACGTTCAGCGCTGCCATTTGTAGCTGGGTGATACGGCGCTGCCATTTTGTGTTTGATACCATTATTCCTCATGAATGTTCTGAATTCGTCTGATGTGAATTGTGGGCCGTTATCACTGACCAGTTGTTGTGGTAATCCGTGTGTCGCAAACAGCTTTCTTAGTTCCTCAATTGTTCTTGCAGCGCTTGTAGTAGTCACTGGTATTACTTCGGGCCATTTTGAGTGGCTATCCACAACAATGAGAAACATTGTTCCCAAGAATGGTCCCGCAAAATCTATGTGGATACGTTGCCATGGGCGTGCTGGCCACTCCCACGTATGAAGTGGGGCGGTCTTAGGATTGTTCTGGGTGAGTTGACAGCCAGTGCATCCTTTTGCTGTTTGCTCGACTTCCTTGTCCATTCCTGGCCACCAAATGTAGCTCCTAGCCAACGCCTTCATCCTTACGATTCCGGGGTGGCCTTCATGGAGTTGTTGTAACAACTGTGTTCGGTACTTAGGTGGAATTATCACTCGAGAGCCCCACAGAAGGCAACCATCCTGTAATGTAAGTTCATCCTTCCTTCTGTAGAATGGTTCCAACTCTTTTTTACTGACTGGTCGCCACCCTTGTCTCGTGTGTTCTACCACACGTGATAATACCGGATCTCTCTGGGTTGCTTGACGAACCATATCTGCATTGACTGGCAGCACTTCGAGCTGTGACACTTGAAAAATTTCCGCCGGATCAGCTACTTCCTTGCTGTACGCCTTTTTCAAGGGTAGGCGTGATAGTCCATCCGCGTTTCCATGTTGGGTGGTGTTTTTGTACTCAATGCTGTACTTGAATCCTGCTAGGAACAATGCGTAACGTTGTAAACGGGCAACTGTCATGGCTGGTATCCCTTTCTTGGGGTTAAGAATTGAGGTCAGAGGTTCATGATCTGTGACCAGCGTGAAATGGCGGCCGAATAGGTATAGGTGGAATTTCTTGACTCCCCAAACCAAGGCTAAGGCTTCTTTGTCAATCTGGGAGTAGTTTCTTTCTGCTTTCGTAAGGGTACGTGACGCGAAGACTATGGGCCGTTCTGAGCCGTCTTCTATTACATGCGATAGTACGGCCCCGACTCCGACTTGTGAGGCGTCGCATGCTAGTTTCAATGGTCGTTCTGGATCATAGTGGGTAAGTACCATATCTGATGCTATGAGTTTCTTCACCGAGAAAAAGGCTTCTTCACACTCTGCGGACCACTTCCACGGCTTGCCTTGTTCTAAGAGCCTGTTCAGGGGGTTGAGGGTGGTTGCGAGGTTGGGTAAGAACTTATGGTAATAGTTTACCAATCCCAAAAATGAACGGACTTGTTGAACGTTCTCTGGCCTTGGGGAATTGACGACGGCATCAACTTTCTCTTGGGTCTTGTGTAGTCCGTATTGGTCCACTTCGTGTCCGCAGTAGGTGATCTTTGTCTGGAAAAACTCGCATTTCCCGCGATTTGCTCTCAGGCCATGTTCCTTTAACCTCTTCAGTGTTTCCTCCAGGTGGGCGAGATGCTCTTCGTCATCTTTTCCTGTGATTATCATATCGTCTAAGATGCAGCTTGTCCTTTCTATTCCTTCTAAGATTTGATCCATTGATCTCTGCCAAATGGCTGGGGCTGACGTTATTCCAAATACCAGGCGATTGTATCGGTACAATCCTTTATGGGTGTTGACTGTCAGGTGCTCTTGTGACTCTTCCTCCACTTCCATCTGGTGGTATGCCTGTCTAAGGTCGATTTTGGTGAACTTCTTCCCCCCTGCCAGCTTAGCAAATATGTCGTCAATGCGAGGGAGAGGGTACTCCTCTGACTGCAGTTGGGGGTTTACTGTGATTTTATAGTCACCACAGATCCTTACTGTACCGTTTGGTTTGACGATGGGTACGATAGGCGTCGCCCAGTTGCTGAAGTTGACTTTGCTCAGTATTCCTTCTTCCTCTAAACGTTTCAGCTCAACTTCGACTTTGGGTTTCAAGGCATATGGAACAGGTCTGGCTTTGTAAAACTTGGGTTGACTGTTTTCCTTGAGCGTTAGTTTTGCTTTGGTGGACTTGAGTGTGACAGTTTCGTTTTGAAACACCTCACTGTACTCGTCCAGGAGTTTCTCTAATTTCTTTTGGGTTTCTTGCGGTGTCTTCTCTTTTGAAATGGCGCAGATCTGTTTCCAGTCGAGTTGTATCTCGTGTAGCCAATCTCTTCCAAACAAGGCTGGGCCTTGTGTCTCTACCACGTACAATGTTAAGTTCTTAACCTGATTGTTGTGTTCCACACGTACAAGGAGTTTTCCTTCTGGTTTCATCTTCTCTCCTGAGTAGGTTTTCAAAATGGCTTTGGTGTCCACCAGTGGTGTGTCTGCGAATATTTCCTTGTATTTCTGCAATGGAAGTGTGGATATCGCTGAGCCCGTATCGAGTTCCATTTTCAGGGTGTGTCCGTTGATCTTTGGGGCAACCCAGATGACCTCACCAGCTGTTACTTGGTTGACATTGTTTACTTCTAGTGATGCCACAAAACTGTCGTCATCACATTCATCACTCATCTCAAAAGAATGCAGATTGGGTTTATCAACTTTTCTTCGTTGGGTAGTGTTATGATTTCTTCCAGAGCGGCAAACTCGTTGGATGTGGCCCAGTTTTCCACATTTCCGGCATGTTTCCTTCTTGAAGTAACACTCGGATGATTCATGTGTGGTGCCACCGCATCGATAACAATTATCACGGGGCTTCGGCTTCACATTATATACTCGTGCGTTTTCAGTGTTTATTTTGTTAACGTCGGATTCTTTACTACCCTGTAACTCTAAGGTATCTTTTGCCGCAGCTTCCATGGCAAATGCAATTTCCGTCGCCTTTGCTAAGGTCAACTCTGGTTCGGAGAGTAATCGTTTCTGGATAAGTTCATTGTGTAGTCCACACACTAGTCTATCCCTTAATGCATCGTTTAAGCTCGCTCCAAATTCACAATACAGTGTCAACTTCTTTAATTCAGCAATGTAAGTACTTACGGTTTCACCTTCCAGTTGGTTTCTCTTGTGAAAGCGAAATCGCTCTGCGATGAGCAGTGGTTTCGGAGAAAGATGTTTCTGTAGAGTTTCCACGATGGTTTTGAAAGACAGGCTGGATGGTTTCTCTGGGGCAGAGAGGTTTCGTAATAGCCCATACGTTTTGTTTCCCATTAGGCTGAGTATCACTGCTACTTGTTTGTCTTCCTTAATGTCGTTGGCGAGAAAGTATTGCTCTATTCGTTCAACGTAGGCAAGCCAGTCGTCGTTAGTTTCATCGAAGGCCTCTATCTTTCCAATCGGCATATTGTCCTAGGCCTGAACGTCTCTTTATGAGTTCTGAAAATCTCGTCGCCAATCTGTTGTGTTTCACGGATTTAAGTCAGACGAATTACTACAACTCAATACAAACTCAACGTCTATATTTTCAACATGGCGATTGTCAAATCTACAAGGTGCGCACGTGGCATGCGTGCGCACATGTGACAGATACCGCGGGCCGGCATGCCCGACATAGCATAGTGCACCCTTATTTATGCCTAATGAACAGTGAAACATAATCCGTAGTTTCTTTCAAGATAATCAAGCTTCGTTTACTAACACTCTGTTTCACTTAGTTTCTTCGATATAATGCACGATTCAAAACCGAGTTCACCCCAGGACCGGCGTCCTAGTCTAAACCAGGGTGAAGAGCAAAGGACCTGGCCTTTTTACTTTCTTTGTGGTAAGTTATTCGCTCTATTCACAGTTGAGACTTCTAGGTTTGACTGAATTTAGGAAGAGACCTACTCGTCTCTGTGACGCACAAAAGTAAGCTTACACGCTGAAAATAACCTTCCCTTGTAAAAGTCTTAAATTATATTACATTGTAACTGACACTCCGTCACAGTTTGAAATACGTACCTTTTTTAATCTCGACGATTCACTTGTACATAACACAAAAAAATACAGAGTTAACAATGCGAACTTAAACCCAACGAAACTAAAATACAACGAAGGAATACGAAAAACCACAGGAAAATACAAACGAAAGCTTAACTACTGACAAGATCTGTACGGCACTACGGAATAACAACGACTGATGAAAAATTACAACTACGATGTTATATAGCGGATAAAGGCTAAAACAATAGACTAAACAAGGCTACACAATACTCAAAGGCGATTACATGAAACAACGCTGACAAAATTAATTTACATTTTGACAGCACGAAAAAATACAAACTAATAAATACAGAACTGAACTATCGAGACGAGAACTATTTACACTAATTACAATTAACAAAGACGAACGACAGAACTGATAAAAGAATAACTCTCGTGGCTACATACATCTTAAGACAAAATATTGACTAGTACGCCTTGGTTTTGTACACAGTGACATCTGAAAAGAACGACGAATTTGTAGTTATCCTACCATTATTCCAGTTCGGAAACATAACGATTCCGATTGTTTTCGAAAATGATCTGAAAGCTCTAGCTGCCTGCGTTTGGCTCCAAACAAACCAATCCATTGTTGACGTAACATACAGGACGAAATTAGCAGATTGTCCAGAAAAACCAGCTGTTGGAATAAATTTCAATAGGACCATCACAGTTCGTGTCCTAGAACAGAAGTGGTGAGTACTATCGATACTTAAAATAATGAACCGAAATCTCAGGTCTGGACTTCTTGATACTGGAATAGTGCTTCTTACCGGAATTACATTTCAGTGCTCTTCGCCGTAGATTTTTTAAAATGTGCATCGAAAACTGCTCAGAAGTTGCTCATTTATGGCGAGAATGCTCTAAGTGAAGCAATTACGTAGTTTGGATGCCAATCTTGTGCAATGAGATTGTGGTTTACTTGTTCAAAAGAATTTGACAGAGAAAAAAATTCCGCTTTTAACCACAAGGAGGTCCCGTCATTTGTGGTTGATCAAGAGCGGCATCATGTTTGTCTGGCCTGGTCTTTATTTGGTGGATTCCTCAAAGTCTTTGTCAACGGACTGAAACTTGTTAGCACGGCTGAGTCTAGCATCGACTTTCTCCATATCAGGGGTATTAATGAGCAGGAAATATGAATTTCTTTAAAGTGTCCAAACACGATATCGCTTAAATGTGCTTAAATAAACGAGGGAAAAACTCTAGCTTCTAACCCTGAACGATGAAATTTAATTTATTTCGATTCTTTCCAACATTTTACGGATTACCAAATCTTATGGTAATTAATGGATATATGCAGGAAGGATAACTCACAACTAATCAATACTTCTTTGAATGTCATGGTTGCAATTCGATGACTAACTATGAAACACATCATGATTTGCTTAAACACTGTTTCGTTTACACTGCTGATGAGGAAAGTTAAGTGATTCATTTATCATCAGTAACGGGTCGCTCTAATTGGCTACTCCTAATCTAAATATCCTTTGCTATTCACTACCAAGCAGCTTCCACCCAAATACTGCAAAATTCATCTCTTTGCGTTACATTATCCCTCAGTTTAAGTTTATACTAAAAAACCTATCTACCTAAGTGTCAATGGCTTAGGAAGGAACTGGAAGGTTAAAAGAGATTGCAATTTCTCTCATCATGACCTGATAAACTATAATAAAACAGTTGTTTCCTTAGGTTCGGGGAAAATGGATAACTAAGAACTGAATATATCGATAACTAATTCATAACATGCTTTTTGTTGTAATTGAAATTTCAAGAACACTCCCAAGCATCTCGAACTCTACAAACAATGCATCCCAATGTATTAGGGGAATACACTTATTGATTCATCTTCTTTACTAGGAGTAGGTCGCTTTATTGTCCGTTGCCCTTATATGAAAAATTCAACAAAAGAAGACGCTCTTGGTAGTATAAGTGATCTTAACCTATGGGAAGGTGTACTCAATGAGGAAGAAATTCAACGGATGTCTTTAGGGTGTGAAAGAAGGGACGGTGATCTCAAGGCTTGGAGGAGCATGCGTAGTGGAGTCATAGGAGACGCCCATGTTCCTTATCATACTTCCTCATGTCGAGACGTGAGTGGTAAGTGAATGCACACACCCATATAGTACTTTATAGGGAATTAAAGCAAACAGTAGCGTCTTCGGAGGGATCGTTTTCACTTGTCGCCACTGTGGCCATTTTTTTACCAAAACAAAATAAAGGCGGTCATGTTTATCTACTTAGTCCGTCCTGAGAGATTTTAACTATTTTACTTATTTTTAACAAATTGATTTACATAGCGGCTCACCATGGGATCGAAAATGTACTATTATTTTAAGGTGATGGAATTTCCTCGCTCATTGAGCCTGTTATAAAAATGCTTTTTATGTTTTGGTTTCTGTCGGGTCCCCTTGCCCTGTTGGTTTTTCCATATTTCTGCTGCTTTGACCCCTCATTACAATTAGATTCTCTTACAATTAGATTTTCCTCTTTGTACAACTATATTTTATCATTTTGTATATATTTTAAATTCTAATATTTTCCTAGGGCAGGCACCCTGCATTGGTCTGAGTGTCCCGTTCGTGCCCATCCCTTTTGGGCTTTAGTACTTTATGCTTGTATATTTTAATTTTTTGATGCTGCCTAATAAAGCTTGGCATACATACATACATACATACTTACATACATACATACATACACTTAAAAATGACGGCTGTAATGGCCGCTTATTTTGAGCAAAGTCTAGGTTTGACCCCGATGTTGGGCATCATATTCATCTGGAGGTTTAGTATAAGTGGTTGTTTAAAGGGAACAAATATTTTCCCAGAGTTATCTAGAAGGATTTTTTCTCTGGGCAAAGTAAAGGATCACTGAGAAGCGATTTTTACTGAACAAAGGGTAAAGTTTGCCTAAATAAGCCCCTGCATGTTTCATCACAGGTTTGAAACGCCTTGCGACGTTTCCTTTCTCAAGAAACATTACAACAGAACATACACGAGTATGGAGCGCATGGTATGACCGATCAGCGAATGGTAATGGTAGATGCCTAAAGTTTCGATACATGATTCTTGGAGCAAGAAAAAACAACATACGGCTTTACCAAATAATGCGGAACATCTCAAGGGAAAGTCCAATCTGGCAAGGAGACTCAACAGGGGACGACTCCTGGCAGTATGGACAAGTGTCAGTGACTGGGGTCACAGAACATCAAGTAAGATTGTTTTAATGTTACTGAAATAACCACAAAATAATTAGTAGTAACCATAAACTGTGAATAAAATTGAATATTTATAGCCATAATTGTTCATATGATAATTAATATGCAGTTTTTGATATTATTCTGACTCATGGAAATGTTGCAGTTTACTTTGGCTCAATGAGCACAAGGCTCTGAAAGTCTAAAGAGATCTTCTTGAATGAAGAAATGAATTCACATGAAGAAGAAAATGGACATCGAAGAGTTTTCTTCACAATGCATTTTACTAGGTATAACTTAGCCTTAAGTAATTTTTTGTCATAGCAAACAAACGAACAAACAAAAAGCTTGTGGCTAGAACTTTTTACTCCGGCTG